>NW_022651105.1:457193-684923 GCF_004027225.2 Strigops habroptila
GTAGTGGGCCTCTTCTGCACTCAGTGCCCTCCGCAACGGTGCCATCGGCATTGCCTCGCTCCTTGATTTCCCACCTAAAAGTCCAATTGCATGGATCCCCTACGATGCAGGCTCGAGGCTGAGCCGAGCCCGTCGCTTTGAGCACGAACATATGGGCTGCTACCACAGCCGAAGAGCTCAGGACTGATAAGCTGGTGTTGGGCCTTTCTTCTGACATAGTGAGCTCTGCAATGGTTGCAACCCAGCAATTGCTCTCCAGAGGCTCGCCTCGCTTTCCCTCACCCGTAAAAGTCCATTGGATGCAAGATCTAGCGGGCAGGCTGGAGGCTGTGCTCGAGATCGATTGAGCACAAACATTTGGGCCCTGCTCCCCACAGGCCGAAGAGCCAGCGGATAAAAAGCTGGTGCTGGGCTCTTCTGCTACATGGTGAGCGTCCGCAACGGTGCTATCAGGCATTGATCTACTCCCTCGCTTTCCCACGCTTAAAAGTCCAATTGTGTGCAACACCTAAGGTGCCCACTTCTGAGGCTGGTGCCGACGCCCATCGCCTTGATCACGCACGTCCGGGCCCTGCTCCCACCAGGCGATAGAGCCACGGATGACAAGGCTGTCTGCTGGGGCCTTCTCTGCACATGGTGAGCTCCGCAACGGTGCCACCGGCATGGCTCTCGCTCCTCGCTTTCCCACCTAAAAGTCCAACTGAATGCAACACCTACAGTGCCCACTCGAGGCTGTTCCGAGCCAATCGCATTGAGCACGAACATCCGGGCCCTGCTCCCACAGCCATAGAGCCACGACTGAAAGCTGGTGCTGGGCCTTCTCTGCACATGGTGAGCTCCGCAACGGTGCCACCTACATTGATCTCGATCCTCGCTTTCCCACCTAAAAGTCCAATTCAATGCAACCTCTTCAGTGCCCAGTCAAGGCTGAGCTGAGCCCGTCGCATTGAGCACAAACATTTGGGCCCTGCTCCCACAGCCGAAGAGCCAGGATAAAAAGCTGGTGCTGGGCCTCTTCTGCACATGGTGAGCTCCGCAACGGTGCCACCGACATTGCTCTCTCTCCTCGCTTTCCCACCTAAAAGTCCAATTCAATGCAACATCTACGATGCAGGCTGGAGGCTGTGCCGAGCCCGTCGCATTGAGCACGAACGTCCGGGCCCTGCTCCCACAGCCAAAGAGTCAGGACGCAAAGTTAGTGCTGGGCCTCTTCTGCACATGGTGAGCTCTGGAAGAGTGCCACAGGCATTGCTTTCGCTCCTCGCTTTCCCACCTAAAAGTCCAATTGAATGCAACATCTACGGTGCCCACTCGAGGCTGTGCAGATCCCGTAGTATTGAGCATGAACGTCTGGGCCCTGCTTCCATAGCCAAAGAGCCAGGACTGAAAAGCTGGTGCTGAACCTCTTCTGCACATGGTGAGCTCCGCAACGGTGCCACCGTCATTGCTCTCACTCCTCGCTTTCCCATCACAAAGTCCCATTGCGTGCATCATCTACGGTGATCTTATGATTCCATGATTGTTCTGTAGTTATTACACTGTTCTTTTCTCTAACCTGTGGGTATTACACTTCTATGATTCTCCTCCCCATTCCCGTGGCGTAGTTTCAGTGATTCAAGGAGGACGCTGGTTGAGAGCCAAGTGGTCAAGGGCCTTGTGTGGAGGAGGGGTGGGTTCGACACATGTTGCTGGGTCTAAGTGGGTTGTTTCGCTCAGAGACAATGGCGTTGGCTGGTAGGGTTGATTTGAGCAGGGTATGTTGTGCGGGGAGATTGGTTAGGAATGGGGAGCGTGTCAGGGCTTGTCTTGGTGGGATGTGGGGAGTCTGGAGGGGGAATGTGTGGGACATGGCTGGTGGGAAGAGCAGGGGGCACAGCATGTTGCACTCGAAGCATCATCATGTGTTTTTGAACCCTGCAGGTTAGCCAATGGGCTGGAAGGTGTGCGGATCGAGAGCGAGGGCAGCCTGTCCACGCTGCCCTTTCTTCAACCTCTCAGAGGAGGACTGTGGCAACTACATGTGTGTTGCCACGAACAAGCTGGGCAACAGCAATGCCAGTACCATCCTGTATGGTAGGTGCCCTGTTTTTCTGCAGCAAGGTATAGTGAGGAGGAAGAAGAAGAAGAGGAGGAGGAGGAGGATGAAGAGGAGGAAGGTGAGTGGCCAGCGATGGAAGCAAGTGGGGTTTTTTTTAGCAATGCCAGCCCATCGAGATGCTGAATGGCACGAGCCCTGAGCGGCAAGGATTCATCAGAGGATGCTGAGGAGATCTGCATTGGCCCATGCAGGAGGGCACTGCTTGGTGGTGGTCAGTGGCGGTCACGGTGGGTGTTTAGGGTGAGCAGCAGACGGTGAAGAGACAGGACATCATTGAAACGCAGGCGCGAGGAGAGGGCCCCAGCAGGTAAGGGCACACTTTGGGGACACACTGTAGGCTATTTGCAGGTTATCCTCTTGGCAGGGATACAGGCAGTTGTTAAGGGGTGCAGGCAGTGTGAGGTTGGGACGTGTAGATGTCAGGTGGTGTGGGTGTCACGTTGGGTATCGTAGGTGTCAGGCTGGGTAGTGTAGGTGGCACTTGAGGCAGCAGAGGTGTTGGGTTAGGTAGCATAGGTGGCACTGTGGGTGAGCTCCTGCGGCTGACTCAGGGTTAGCACAGCTTTATTAGGCCGGTTCCATCAGAGGTGCTTGGAAGTGGGACAACGTGTGCTCAGCACTGAAGGCGTGCTGACATGGGACATGGCATCACCCAGACATGTGGCCTGTCAGGTGCATGGCGATGTTATATGTGCCCGGTGTCCACCCCGAATGTTGTGTCCCTTCTGGAATCGCAGCTCTTGTCACCAAACATCCCGGGGTGCCCGACCTGTCACCTGCAGTTTTTCTTCACCCAAGGAAGTTGTGAATGCTCCATCCGTGGCAGTGTTTAAGGCCGGGTTGGACGGAGCAGAGTGAATGCAGGAAGGTCCTCAAGCTCTCCTGCTCACATTCCTCCCTCAGGGCATCTGAGCTCCCAAAGCTGTCGCTCTTGAGTGGGAATGCAAAGAGCTGCCCCTCCGATGGGAGGAGATGCTCTGGAGGTGGAGGGTGTCTTCCCTGATGCAGAGGAGCCAAACCTGCTCCCACTCAGGGTGGACATTGCCTTGAAACCCGGCGCTGCCTTGGCTCTTGTGACATCACCCACCACCTATGATGCCACAAAGCACCGGCGCTGAGGTAGGCACAGCCAGGTATAAAGCCAGGGCTGTCCCTGTGTGTGGCACTTGACAGAAGAGCTTACGGAGTGGTTGAGTCTCTCGTGAGCAAGCTGCATTGCTGGTACCGCACCTCAGTGGATTGCGGACAGAAAGCTACGGAAAGACAACTTCTGACCAAGTACGTGTGAAAAATCCTCCTCTCCCCTCCCCAAGTGCATTTTCCTCCTCCTCAGCTGGGGTGTGATGGAGGTGATCCCATCTGGTCTCATCTCATCGCATGTCATCACCTCAGCTCAGCTCATCTTCATCCCATTTCATCTTCATCTCATTTCATCGCATTGCATCGCATCATCTTCCTCACACCACATCATCACACCACATCACGACACCACATCTTCACCTCATCTCATCCATCTCATCTCATCTCACCCATCGCATCTCATCATCTTCCTCATTTCATAGAACATATCACCACACCCCATCATAATCCTTATATCAAGTCACGGCTCATGGCGATGGGACAGGGCAGGAGCAAGGAGCCGGTGGGTTGCTCCTGAGCTCAGCCCTGATGCGTTTGGTCCAAGCTTCCCCCTCCACCACCTCAATCTTTTTCCTTCATCCACAGGATGGCGAAGAAACCCCCCAGAACCCCAAGGAGGGCCTGGGAGGAGGAGAACAGGGCTCCCCAGAAGAGCAGATCTTCACCGGAGTCCAATGAGGAACCCCCGGTCCTGCCATTGAGGACTGGTGAGTGAGAGGCCCTGTTGGTCTGGGACCAGGACAAGGGGTGATGGGTTTAAACTGAAACAGGGGAAGCTCAGGTTGCACATAAGGAAGAAGTTCTTGCCTGTGAGAGTGGAGAAGCGCTGGCACAGCTTATCCAAAGAGGTGGTGAATGCTCCATCCCCGGCAGCGTTCAAGGCCAGGTTGGACAGAGCCTTGGGTGATATAGAATCATAGAATGGTTTGGGATGGAAAGGACCTTAAGCTCATCCAGTTCCACTGATGTCCTCCACAGGCAGGGACACCACACACTAAATCGTGTCATGGTTCCATGTCATGGAACTAGATGATCTTCAGGTCCTTTCCAACCCAACCCGTTCTAGGGTTCTCTGACTCTATGGTGCTCGACAGCAGCACCACATTTCCCTGGCATGCTGGCGGAGGGCAGAGCTCCTTCCTCTGCTCTCCAAAGCTCTTCTCCTCCTCTATTAGATGCCACCTGGTTACCCGTTTACAGACTGGAGCAGGACAACGTGGAGCGCATCAAGGCATTTGTCAAAAGCCCAACAATGGTAGGCATGGCCATTGTGAACAGGGGCTCTGCTGGTGGGTGCTGGCTTCAACCAGGGCCCCCCTAGAGTCCAGTCCCGCTGTCCCCTCTCATACTGCCTGTTTGTGTCTCTGTCCCCCCTGGTTTCCAGGATGAGCACCAGAAGATTGGCTTTCTAGAGAGCATCTGCTGCCTGTTGTGCACCGCCAGGTACTGCGGCTTGCACCAGGGGCTGGATGTCTTCTGCCACAAATACCATCTGGCAGAGATGATCAAGGTGAGGAGAGCACCCTGGGGATGCTATGGGCAGGGGGCAAGGCCTCCAGCACTCAGTGAGGGCAGCATTGGTGGCACTGGGTGCTGGCATCTACCACGTCCCTTATCCCCATTGTGCTCTGCAGATGCTGCTCCAACAGGAGCCCATGGACCAACTGTTCACCAAGGTGCGGCATCTCGCCATGGATGCCATAGCAGAATTGAGGTACCACAACTGCCCATCCCTCCTGGGGACCCCAGAGCTCTGTGTCCCCCTGCCCAAGGCCTCGAGGCACTGCTCCCAGCAGCAGTGTCCAACTGGAGCCCTCTCTCTTTGCAGCTCAGTGGAGACAGGGCTGGCAGGCCAGGAGGAAAGCCTCCTGGAAATCTGCTGCAGAAGTGTCTTCTTCCTTCCTCCAAAGGAGGAGTTTTCGGGCCTGGACACATACTACTTTATCTTCGTAAGTGCTGGAGGAGCTACAGGAGCCCACAGCTCCCTGCGGCTGCTCCCTGGTCACGCAGTGCTGCGGGATGAGCATGGTTTAAGCCCAGCTGGCACCTTAAGTGCTACGCTCTGTCCTCCTTGCAGATGCTGGAATCCACGGACAACATGCTCTGGAGGCTGGTGCTCAACTCTCCTGCCCCCAGGGCCAGCGAGAAGCTGCGGAACATCCTGCAGGTCTGGCATGTGCTGAATGGGGTTCACAGGGGCTGTTGCTCACCCTGGGAACAGCGCTCTTGCTTGAGTGGATGGTCCCCACACCAGTGCCATGCACAGAGAGCGCCCTGCAGGGGTGGTGCCCACCTCCCTTGGGTAACCAAGGCCCTTCTGGAGCACAGTGGCTGCAGAGGGTGGCATCTACCTACGTGCCCAGACACAAGGGGCAGTTATACGAAGCCAAAGGGGCAGGAACCCCACTAGAGGCTTTGCTGCCCACTCTCAGGAGACTGATCCCCCCTGGGCTGGCATCTTTGCTGCCTCTCATCAGCCTGGTTTGGGACCAGCTTGGTGGGACCCATGGGACTTGTTAGGAAAATTCCCTTCCCCTTAACTATTAGATAAGCCACTCTTTAAAGTATTAACATGTCTTTTATATATATCTGCATATATATATATGTATATTTATTTATATGTACACTGTAATCATAGAATCATAGAATGGGTTGGGTTGGAAAGGACCTGAAGATCATCTAGTTCCAGTCCCCTGCCATGGGCAGGGACAGTGATGAGGTAGTGGATTTTTGCTGCTAGTTTCAGCCCAGCCCTGGAAATGAGGATGTGTCTTCTCTTAGGCCTTTGTGACACGGACATCAGCCACAGCCAAGGGGACAAAGACCTTGGTTCTGTCTTATTCAGCCTTGGCCATTGCACCGCAGCCCATCCTGCACTGTGCCTGGGCCTGTTTCCCTGCAGGCTGCAGGCACCCAATGTACTTCCCCAGCTTCTTCTCACCCCAGAATGTCCCTTCCTGTACTGGTGCCCCTCCACCCTCCCCTTGACACACAAAGCCACGGGCTGATCCTGACTCCCTCGGGGTGATGTTCAGCATCAGGAACCCCAGTAGAGGCTCAGAGGAAGCCTTGATGGAAGGAGTGCGGGTCCAGCCCATGCTGCTCCTGCTGCAGCACGTGTCTGCTCCCAGGGCACACCAGCAGCTTCTCTCTGCCCAGGTCCTGCTGAGCTTCACCAGCTCTGAGAGCGCCGTGGTGCGGGAGAGGGCCCTGGGGAGGATCAGGACCCTGAGCCAGTTGCTGTTTCACCATCACACACTGAGGGTAAGGAGCAGGCAGGCTCCAGCCAGAGCATCTCCCCCTCCCTGCACACCAGAGCAGGCGGCAGCTCTCCCCGCATGGGGCTGCTTGGGGAGACGGGGCCCTGCAAAGCCTGCCTGCCCTCTGCCTTCTCCTCCTCCTCCTTTCTCCTTCTCCTCCTTCTTCTTTATCCTTCTCCTTTCTTCTTCTTCTTCTTTCTTCTTTCTTTTTTCATTCTCCTTCAGATTCTTCTTCTGGTCTTTCTCCTTCTCCTCCTTCCTTCTCCTCCTTCCTTCTCCTCCTTCCTTCTCCTCCTTCCTTCTCCTCCTTCCTTCTCCTCCTTCCTTCTCCTCCTTCCTTCTCCTCCTTCCTTTTCCTCCTTCCTTTCTTCTTTGGGTTCTTCAGGTTCTTCACCTTGTTCTTGTTCTTCCACCTTCCTCCCGCAGGGCTTGCACCCGACTGAAACAGACCTATGCAGCCCTGTCTCCCAAGAAGAACTCTCAGTCCCGCTCCTGGGACAGCTTCTGGGTCGTCTCATCCTTTTCCGATTTGCCAAGGATGAGGCAAGCTCTCCAGCTTGGAGTGCTCTTTGGTGCCTCTATAATTACCTGCAGCATCAAGAAAGTAAGAGAAGTTGTGGTGGGCTTCATCCCTCTGCACACACACGTCTCCTGGTGGGGCTGCTTCTCGCCTTCCTCCCTCCTTTCAGCAGCTTGAGCCCTGCTCTTCTGTGGTTCCCACAGCCAAAGCTACCACTGACTCCCATGTCCCAAAGGCAGGTTTTCCCTGTTTGTGAAGAGCAGCTCCATGCCTGCATCACCCCAGTGCCTGCAGCAAGAAGCTCTTCCTGATGCCCTCCAGTAACCTCCTTGAGCGCTTGTGTCCTGCAGATCTCGGGGTGGTTTGGGAAGCTTGATGGCAAAGCTGCTGTGTCCTCCTGACTCTTCTGTGTCTCCCTTGTTGTTCAGGCAGGCCAAAGCCAAAGGGGGAAGGAGAAGAGCTCAAATGGGAAGAAGAAAACAGTGCCCAAGACCTTACCATGGTAATGAGCTCCCCCCATTGCTGGGACTCTGTGGCAAGAGCAGGGCACGTGTGTGAGCAAAGGCATCCAGAAGCAGCAGGGGCTGGTGTGGCCTCACTGTCCCTGGTGGGACGGTTCCTGCTGTCCTCAAGCAGGGACAATGCGGTGCCCATGAGCCCAACCTTCCTCCCCTAGGCGTTTGCAAATTCCCTTTATCCACGGGAGAGGGCAGACTTTGTCTGCGTGGCCATCGAGGCGATGAGAGACTCCAGCATCTTTGAGAAGTGGGTAGCAGAAGACATTCTGGATCTGGTCATGAGAGACGTTGACTTCTGGCTGGCAGATGTGAGTGGCCTGTGGCTGGGTTGCCATGCCCTTCAGTCCTGTCAGGCCTTCTTCCTCCCTCCCTCCCTCCTTCCCAAACCTAGGAGGTGACTTGAAGCCACTTTCATGCAGCAGAGAGGGATGGGAAATGGCTGCACTCCAGTGGCAGCAGCACCATCCTCCCCTGTGTTCCCCCCTCCAGGTGCCAAGCATCGTAAGGAGCATCCATGAAAGCCTGCAGCAGAGCAGCAGAGATTCAGCGTGGTGCAAGCTGGGCGCCCTCCTTATCCTGCTGGTCCTGAAGCACCCGAGGGCATTGACCATCAGCATGGTGCTCAACATTCCCTCAAGTGACAGGTATCAGCCTTGAGGGCTTGTTCCCTGTGGGCAGAGGGGCCTGAAGACACTCTGGCTTCCAGACCCAAGAACCCATGGCAGGGGAGTTGGAACTAGATGATCTTAAGGTCCTTTCCACCCCTCCCATGGGGAGCACCACCTTTGCCCTCTGCTGCCTGCCCACGGCATCCCATGGGGTGCATGGACCATACTGACACAGCTCTCTGGCTTGCAGCGCTGGCATGGACATGTGGGAGCTGATCCTCACCATGCCCAAGACTTTGGAGGTCTTACGGGAGCTGCTCGGGATACTGCAGGACACAGGAGACACCTCCATCCCTGCCTTGGTTGTGAGTTAGAAAGGGCCTTGATGGCCTCCAGCGAGCCCCGCAGGCTCTGTAGTGGCTCACTGCTGTGTTTCCTTCAGGCCATGGCCTCCAGTGAGGATGCTGGTGAGGAGTCCCATGTCGAGAGCTCTCAGGACCACCCAAGCCTGCGGACAGTGTCCCTGTTGCTTGAGAGCCTCCTTGTGCTGTCGGAGAGACCTGACTTGGTGAGCAGGGCATGGTCATGGGGAGCCCTCTTGGCAGTGGGTCAGGGCATGGTCATGGGGAACCCTCTTGGCAATGGTGCACCTTGGTGAGTGCAGTGTTGTGTCAGGGTTTCACAACAAGGAACCTCCATCTCTTCCTACAGGCAAGGAAACTGCAGATCCTCCTGCCACACATGACGGGCAGGCTCCAGAACACCAAGGAAGAGATCAAGATAAAGGCCCTGGTGATCATAAGGAACGCGATGGGCCACCTACAGAAGAAGGAAGCCAGCCCCATTGCTGTGCAGCTGGTTGGGGACCTCCTGCCCCTCTTTGATGGAGTAAGGCTGTTGGGCCCTGCAGATGGGCACCCTGCAATGACTCGGAGCAGGGGCTGCTCCCTGGGCTCTCATGGGATGGTTTCTGGGCTTCGCGTCCCAGCACAGCTTCCCCCTGCTGCAGGATCTGCCCCCAGAGCTTCCCCCCTCACATCAGCATGGGCAGGGAGCTGCTCTTGCTCAAAGTCCCCCTTTCCTCCTTGCCACCAGGAGTCCAGCCAGCTGCGAGAGCTCTCCATCCGCCTCTTCAGAGTCCTGCTGGACTCGGTGGTGAGGAGCGACAAGAGGAGGATGAGGAGCAGCACACGGGGCTTTCTGGTCCCGCTCTTCCTCCGCATGAGCGACCAGAGTGACAGCGTGGCCGAGGTACAGATCTCCGAGCCCCCCATCTTTGGGCCAGGGCATGTTCCACCTTCCAAAGGGTGGGATCACCCCAGGATCACCCAGGCTCTCCTTGCCCAGGCCATGGTGCCATCTCCTACGTCCCGTTCTTGTGCAGGCCTCCAGGGAAGCGCTCCTTGCTGCAGCAATGCTCCTCGGGTGGCGAGAGCTCCAACACCTCCTGAAGACAAGGCAGACATGGAGGATTGCAGAGTGCTTGGTGAGGGGCTCTGCGCTCTGCAGCCATGTCTCTTCTCCACGTCCCTCTCCCATCTCTGTGCCCATTGGCATCCCTTGGACCACCCTGCCCATCCCACAGGGCTCCTGGCTGGGAGATGGGAACGGGCAAGGGGAAAGGGAGGCGCTGGGAGAAGGGACTGCTGCAGCCAAGCGGGGAGGCTCTGTGGCATCCCATCCCCTTGTGCTCTCTGCAGCTGGAGCGGAGCAGGAAAAGGGCTGAGGAATACCTGGACCAGAGCGTGCCGTACCTGGAGGATGCTCAGGCCCCCTTGCGAGAGGCAGCCATCAGGTTCATCGGTGAGCCACAGCCCCTGGGGTCCCTCTTTAGGCCGCCGGGCCCCAATCCCCACCGCTGCCCCCCCGGGGATCCCTGGGCTCAGCACCGATGGGGAGCAGGGGGCTGATGGATCTCTGTGCCCAGGACTGGCCGCGCGGCCCCTAAGGGGCAGGAACGAGCTGAAGCTGGAGCAGATCTGCCGAGGTGAGGAGGGAGCAGGCTCTGGGGAGAATGCCTGGGGGTCTATGGGAGGCTCATCTCAGCTCTGTCCCTTTGGCTCACAGCCCTTGAGACGCTGCCGGAGGAAAGTGATCCCGTCATCTGTTCCCTGGCAGTTCAGACCGTGCTCATCCTGAGAAGGCCACCGGTGCGGCGCACGTTGGGATGGCGCCTGCGAGCGCTCTGCTGCTGATGCTGGACAGCTGGGAGCGGCAGCCCTTTCCTTAGGGAAAGGGGTGTCATCCTTAAACCTGGACTAAAGAGCTTCAGAAACAAAAGAGCTAAAAGAGCGGCTCCTGAGCTGCCGCGTTCCCAGCGGTCCATCTTCTGGAGACAGCAGGGGCAGAGGGACCCTTGCTCTGAATAGCACCAGGCAGCAGAGAGGCATCAGGCAGCACAGACTCCAAACCTGACACCATGTCATCCAGCAATAAAGAAGTGGAGGTTTTGTAAAGGGCTCTGTGTGTGAAAGCTTGAAAATGGGCAGTTTAGAAGTGCAGGTAACAAGGAGAAGCAGCGGTTCCTTATGAGCCCCTAGAGCTTGAGGAGAGGTAGAAGACTGGTACCACGTGGATCAGGAGAGTAACGGCCAACCTCAGACAGCTTAGGAAAGGGGGTGCCAATGGGAAATGAAACGGTGTTCCTAAAGGAACTTGCTCCATTCTAATCCTAAAAGTCACGCTCCTTGAGCTAAGAGACCCTTGCCCACAGAGACCCTTACTCACGGGACATGTGTAGTCAAGTAGAAGTCTAGAAGAGTTAGGGTTGGAAAGGACCTTAAGATCATCTAGTTCCAACCCCCTGCCTTGGGCAGGGACACCTCACACTAGAGCAGGTTGCTCCAAGCCCCTGTGTCCAACCTGGCCTTGAACACTGCCAGGGATGGGGCAGCCACAGCTTCTCTGGGCACCCTGCGCCAGCGCCTCAGCACCCTCCCAGGGAAGAACTTCTTCCCTATGTCTGACTGAAATCTGCCCTGTTTAAGCTTGAATCCGCTGCCCCTTGTGCTATCACTACAGTCCCTGATGAAGAGCCCCTACATAAATATATCTGGTGCCCTTAAACAGAGACGAGAGAATGTAAGAGCCAATATTGCACATAGAGACTGCTGCGCCTATGGCAAACAGGGATCTTCCCTGTTTGCCATGTGTCCAAGCGGGGAGCTGGCAGGCGGAGGGTGCGCTGCAGCAGTTCTCCAGCCCCAGGCACCTCCATCCCTTCCAATCACCATGGTACCCCTAAAACACCCCAAAATCCACCTTGTACCCCAAACCCACCCAGCCTCAGGCATCTCCGTCCCTCCCAACACTGCTGGTAGCCCTAAATGTTCCCAAACCCCACCTTTCTTAGGCCCCAGAAGGAAGGATCCCCACACACAGCATGTTGGGGTGCAGGGATGCTGCTTTGGGTGACAGCCCCAGCTCATGGCCCTGCAGGAGGTTCTCCCGCTGCCACCGCTCAGTCTAGACCTGGGAGGAGATGCAGTGGTGGGATACAGGCACCTGAAGTCCCCTCCATTCATGGTCTCCCCGAGCCTTCTCTTCTCCACACTGGACGTTTGCACTTTGGGAGCTGCTATCTCGGTCACTGGAGACTGGTGTCCAGTGGGGCTTTATGCAGATGGAGTTTTAGGTGGGTACGTAAGGGAGGACATCCATGTTGGTGGCACCGTTCCGGAGGTCTCCATGTGTGGGAATTAAGTGGATGTTTCCGTAAGTGCTCCTAAGCCTCCCTGGATTCCTGTTGGTGGGTTTCAGCTCCAGGATGAGCAGTGAGATGAGTGGGAGCAATGTGCTCTCAGGTGGGCTTGGTTACCCTTAGCAGGCACCAGAAGGTTCTCTGAAGCTGTTGATTGTTCTGGGAGGGTTGGGCTTGCAGAGGAAGGTGTGCAGGGAGTTGGGTTCCTTTTCTTGTGGTTTTCTGAGGTGGAAAGTATGAGCTGAACTTGGCTTTGCTGTGGGAAGAAAGTAGTTCTGGTTTGGTCGGAGGGCTGGGCTCTGCTGATGTACATGGGCTTCTCCACTTGCTGCCTTGAGCCTTCTGCGTGCTTCTGAGGGAGAGCTTAGTGCTGCCTTCTTCCTTGAGGACTGACAACAAGAGCATGGCAGAGAAAGGAGGTAAGGAGAGCTGGAAGGGATTTGCATGCTGCCCTTAGAGTGGGATGCAGAAAGAAAGTTGGCTCTTTTCTGAAGGTCTTAAACCTCTGAATGATGAGTTTGGCCTGAGGGTAGCCAGTGATGTTGCCCTTCTTGGAGCAGGATTCCTCTGTGCCCTGTGCTGTGGGGTGGGTAGGCTTTAGAGAAGTTGCTTGCTGTGCTTTAGAGCCTGGTTGTGCTCCCTATTGTTGGTGTGAATGCTGCTTGCCTTAGCACCAGGCAATGCCCAAATGCATGTTGTGTCTTTGTTAAGAGGTACTTTTTGCTTTGCTGAGTGCTCCCTGTTCCTTGCACTGAAACATGGAGGGGTCTAAACCAATGCCATTGGGCTCTGTGCCTGTGGTTGTTGCAAACAGTACTGACTTGCTGGCCCCAAACCCCTACCTCTCTTTAAATAATCTATATATTCTTTGGACTAGGCCTTGCTTACAGCATGCAGCAATTGCATGAGCTGTATGTAGTCGTGATTTTGTGTTTGAAAGCATTTCATGCGAGTGGCTGGTGTCAGTGTCACCATGTATAAGGAGGGAGAAATAAGCACAGAGCAGCCAGATAACACGATGAAAGTGTCCAAACAAGTCTGTAGGGGAGCTCAGTGTGAGACCTTTGCCTGAGCCCTGTGCCTCCTCTGCTCTTCCTCAGCTGCTGCCCTGGGCTGTGATAGCCCAAAGCAGAAGGAAAGACTCATTGTCTGCCCAGGTGCTGTAGAAACAAGTGCCTGGGCCAAAGGGCTGATGAGATCTCCCCCACAGCTGGTCTCGGCCTACCTTGGGCCCCCTTGCTGTGTCTGGGAGAGGGGAAACTGAGGCACAGAGCTGCTGGGTCATGTGCAGGGCTTGCAAGATCCCTGCTGGTGCAAGCATCAGGGAGGTGCCTGTTGGAAACTGCAGCACTTGTCATGGACGATACTGGGTGGCAGAGTAGGTCCTTGCTGACGTTGGGCATATATGTGCCAGCAGGTGTACTCCTGCCAAACCTTCATCTTGGCTCTTGAGATCAGAGGCAGATTGAGGTTGTGTCCTTGTGAAGCCCTGCTCTGGGTCTTTTTCAAGCTCTCCATCTCTCCCCTTAGAGCCTTTCTGGGATGATTTCAGTGGTCTGTGCCTCAGTTTCCCTACCTGTGAACCAGGAAGAACAGCAATTTTCCCCTGCTTCTCTGGTTTTTCCAATTGACTCTTTTGATTTAACCCCCCTCTGTGTGTCTTTGGAAAGCAGCTCCCACTAGTAAATGCTAACTAGTCCTTTTCAGTCTCAGGTTTGAGTCAGCGACACAGGCATCAGCCGTTCTGCGCTGCAGCAGAAAGAGTGTGCCGGTGACCCCAGTCCTGCACAGACAGTAAAGACAGGGTACAAAGGAAAACAGGGGGAAACAACAAAGTCTAAAGCCGTTTTTCAGGGTTCCAGCACATTCTCCACATGTTTGCATCTTTTTGGCACTCCCTGATGTTCTGAAGAGCTTTGATGATGCTGGATTAGATTAGCAAACAGGTTTAGACCACTCCACTAATGCTTTTGCTGGTCTCATGTTGTCAATTCTTGTTTGTTTTTCCTCAGCCTTGTTGCTGCTCTTGTCTGCTTGTGATCGTCCAGAGCAAGACTAGAGGAAATGCAGGCAAGGCTGCTGGAATCCCTTCCATCTTCTCCTTGCGCCCCAGAAACTTGATCATCTGACAGTAAGCAATATTGCTGTGCTTTTATACACCACACATAACCTGTCAAACTGCTTTATTTCCAAGTTACCATCATGTGTTACTCAGGAGCAACTGAGACATTTTGGGTTAGCTTTGTACATACATATTGATGAGAAATCCAAAGCATGTTTTTCTGTAGAAAATACCTATGTTTATATCAGACTCAAATAGATCTGGAAAAGAGGTTGTTCCTTCTGCTCCTGCTGAAGTCTGTTTAGAAGAGATCCCAAGCAAGGATGGCTCTGTCTAAATCACAAGTGTTATTAGTTTGGGACCATTTCATTCCCTGGAAAGACTTCTGAAGAAACAGATTGATTAGGGAATGGGGAGCGTGTCAGGGCTTGTCTTGGTGGGATGTGGGGAGTCTGGAGGGGGAATGTGTGGGACATGGCTGGTGGGAAGAGCAGGGGGCACAGCATGTTGCACTCGAAGCATCATCATGTGTTTTTGAACCCTGCAGGTTAGCCAATGGGCTGGAAGGTGTGCGGATCGAGAGCGAGGGCAGCCTGTCCACGCTGCCCTTCTTCAACCTCTCAGAGGAGGACTGTGGCAACTACATGTGTGTTGCCACGAACAAGCTGGGCAACAGCAATGCCAGTACCATCCTGTATGGTAGGTGCCCTGTTTTTCTGCAGCAAGGTATAGTGAGGAGGAAGAAGAAGAAGAGGAGGAGGAGGAGGATGAAGAGGAGGAAGGTGAGTGGCCAGCGATGGAAGCAAGTGGGGTTTTTTTAGCAATGCCAGCCCATCGAGATGCTGAATGGCACGAGCCCTGAGCGGCAAGGATTCATCAGAGGATGCTGAGGAGATCTGCATTGGCCCATGCAGGAGGGCACTGCTTGGTGGTGGTCAGTGGCGGTCACGGTGGGTGTTTAGGGGTGAGCAGCAGACGGTGAAGAGACAGGACATCATTGAAACGCAGGCGCGAGGAGAGGGCCCCAGCAGGTAAGGGCACACTTTGGGGACACACTGTAGGCTATTTGCAGGTTATCCTCTTGGCAAGGATACAGGCAGTTGTTAAGGGGTGCAGGCAGTGTGAGGTTGGGACGTGTAGATGTCAGGTGGTGTGGGTGTCACGTTGGGTATCGTAGGTGTCAGGCTGGGTAGTGTAGGTGGCACTTGAGGCAGCAGAGGTGTTGGGTTAGGTAGCATAGGTGGCACTGTGGGTGAGCTCCTGCGGCTGACTCAGGGTTAGCACAGCTTTATTAGACCGGTTCCATCAGAGGCGCTTGGAAATGGGACAACGTGTGCTCAGCACTGAAGGCGTGCTGACATGGGACATGGCATCACCCAGACATGTGGCCTGTCAGGTGCATGGCGATGTTATATGTGCCCGGTGTCCACCCCGAATGTTGTGTCCCTTCTGGAATCGCAGCTCTTGTCACCAAACATCCCGGGGTGCCCGACCTGTCACCTGCAGTTTTTCTTCACCCAAGGAAGTTGTGAATGCTCCATCCGTGGCAGTGTTTAAGGCCGGGTTGGACGGAGCAGAGTGAATGCAGGAAGGTCCTCAAGCTCTCCTGCTCACATTCCTCCCTCAGGGCATCTGAGCTCCCAAAGCTGTCGCTCTTGAGTGGGAATGCAAAGAGCTGCCCCCTCCGATGGGAGGAGATGCTCTGGAGGTGGAGGGTGTCTTCCCTGATGCAGAGGAGCCAAACCTGCTCCCACTCAGGGTGGACATTGCCTCGAAACCCGGCGCTGCCTTGGCTCTTGTGACATCACCCACCACCTATGATGCCACAAAGCACCGGCGCTGAGGTAGGCACAGCCAGGTATAAAGCCAGGGCTGTCCCTGTGTGTGGCACTTGACAGAAGAGCTCACGGAGTGGTTGAGTCTCTCGTGAGCAAGCTGCATTGCTGGTACCGCACCTCAGTGGATTGCGGACAGAAAGCTACGGAAAGACAACTTCTGACCAAGTACGTGTGAAAAATCCTCCTCTCCCCTCCCCAAGTGCATTTTCCTCCTCCTCAGCTGGGGTGTGATGGAGGTGATCCCATCTGGTCTCATCTCATCGCATGTCATCACCTCAGCTCAGCTCATCTTCATCCCATTTCATCTTCATCTCATTTCATCGCATTGCATCGCATCATCTTCCTCACACCACATCATCACACCACATCACGACACCACATCTTCACTTCATCTCATCCATCTCATCTCATCTCACCCATCGCATCTCATCATCTTCCTCATTTCATAGAACATATCACCACACCCCATCATAATCCTTATATCAAGTCACGGCTCATGGCGATGGGACAGGGCAGGAGCAAGGAGCCGGTGGGTTGCTCCTGAGCTCAGCCCTGATGCGTTTGGTCCAAGCTTCCCCCTCCACCACCTCAATCTTTTTCCTTCATCCACAGGATGGCGAAGAAACCCCCCAGAACCCCAAGGAGGGCCTGGGAGGAGGAGAACAGGGCTCCCCAGAAGAGCAGATCTTCACCGGAGTCCAATGAGGAACCCCCGGTCCTGCCATTGAGGACTGGTGAGTGAGAGGCCCTGTTGGTCTGGGACCAGGACAAGGGGTGATGGGTTTGAACTGAAACAGGGGAAGCTCAGGTTGCACATAAGGAAGAAGTTCTTGCCTGTGAGAGTGGAGAAGCACTGGCACAGCTTATCCAAAGAGGTGGTGAATGCTCCATCCCCGGCAGCGTTCAAGGCCAGGTTGGACAGAGCCTTGGGTGATATAGAATCATAGAATGGTTTGGGATGGAAAGGACCTTAAGCTCATCCAGTTCCACTGATGTCCTCCACAGGCAGGGACACCACACACTAAATCGTGTCATGGTTCCATGTCATGGAACTAGATGATCTTCAGGTCCTTTCCAACCCAACCCGTTCTAGGGTTCTCTGACTCTATGGTGCTCGACACCAGCACCACATTTCCCTGGCATGCTGGCGGAGGGCAGAGCTCCTTCCTCTGCTCTCCAAAGCTCTTCTCCTCCTCTATTAGATGCCACCTGGTTACCCGTTTACAGACTGGAGCGGGACAACGTGGAGCGCATCAAGGCCTTTGTCAAAAGCCCAACAATGGTAGGCATGGCCATTGTGAACAGGGGCTCTGCTGGTGGGTGCTGGCTTCAACCAGGGCCCCCCTAGAGTCCAGTCCCGCTGTCCCCTCTCATACTGCCTGTTTGTGTCTCTGTCCCCCTGGTTTCCAGGATGAGCACCAGAAGATTGGCTTTCTAGAGAGCATCTGCTGCCTGTTGTGCACCGCCAGGTACTGCGGCTTGCACCAGGGGCTGGATGTCTTCTGCCACAAATACCATCTGGCAGAGATGATCAAGGTGAGGAGAGCACCCTGGGGATGCTATGGGCAGGGGGCAAGGCCTCCAGCACTCAGTGAGGGCAGCATTGGTGGCACTGGGTGCTGGCATCTACCACGTCCCTTATCCCCATTGTGCTCTGCAGATGCTGCTCCAACAGGAGCCCATGGACCAACTGTTCACCAAGGTGCGGCATCTCGCCATGGATGCCATAGCAGAATTGAGGTACCACAACTGCCCATCCCTCCTGGGGACCCCAGAGCTCTGTGTCCCCCTGCCCAAGGCCTCGAGGCACTGCTCCCAGCAGCAGTGTCCAACTGGAGCCCTCTCTCTTTGCAGCTCAGTGGAGACAGGGCTGGCAGGCCAGGAGGAAAGCCTCCTGGAAATCTGCTGCAGAAGTGTCTTCTTCCTTCCTCCAAAGGAGGAGTTTTCGGACCTGGACACATACTACTATATCTACGTAAGTGCTGGAGGAGCTACAGGAGCCCACAGCTCCCTGCGGCTGCTCCCTGGTTACGCAGTGCTGCGGGATGAGCACGGTTTAAGCCCAGCTGGCACCTTAAGTGCTACGCTCTGTCCTCCTTGCAGATGCTGGAATCCATGGACAACATGCTCTGGAGGCTGGTGCTCAACTCTCCTGCCCCCAGGGCCAGCGAGAAGCTGCGGAACATCCTGCAGGTCTGGCATGTGCTGAATGGGGTTCACAGGGGCTGTTGCTCACCCTGGGAACAGCGCTCTTGCTTGAGTGGATGGTCCCCACACCAGTGCCATGCACAGAGAGCGCCCTGCAGGGGTGGTGCCCACCTCCCTTGGGTAACCAAGGCCCTTCTGGAGCACAGTGGCTGCAGAGGGTGGCATCTACCTACGTGCCCAGATACAAGGAGCAGTTATACGAAGCCAAAGGGGCAGGAACCCCACTAGAGGCTTTGCTGCCCACTCTCAGGAGACTGATCCCCCCTGGGCTGGCATCTTTGCCGCCTCTCATCAGCCTGGTTTGGGACCAGCTTGGTGGGACCCACGGGACTTGTTAGGAAAATTCCCTTCCCCTTAACTATTAGATAAGCCACTCTTTAAAGTATTAACATGTCTTTTATATATATCTGCATATATATATATATGTATATTTATTTATATGTACACTGTAATCATAGAATCATAGAATGGGTTGGGTTGGAAAGGACCTGAAGATCATCTAGTTCCAGTCCCCTGCCATGGGCAGGGACAGTGATGAGGTAGTGGATTTTTGCTGCTAGTTTCAGCCCAGCCCTGGAAATGAGGATGTGTCTTCTCTTAGGCCTTTGTGGCATGGACATCAGCCTCAGCCAAGGGGACAAAGACCTTGGTTCTGTCTTATTCAGCCTTGGCCATTGCACCGCAGCCCATCCTGCACTGTGCCTGGGCCTGTTTCCCTGCAGGCTGCAGGCACCCAATGTACTTCCCCAGCTTCTTCTCACCCCAGAATGTCCCTTCCTGTACTGGTGCCCCTCCACCCTCCCCTTGACACACAAAGCCACGGGCTGATCCTGACTCCCTCGGGGTGATGTTCAGCATCAGGAACCCCAGTAGAGGCTCAGAGGAAGCCTTGATGGAAGGAGTGCGGGTCCAGCCCATGCTGCTCCTGCTGCAGCACGTGTCTGCTCCCAGGGCACACCAGCAGCTTCTCTCTGCCCAGGTCCTGCTGAGCTTCACCAGCTCTGAGAGCGCCGTGGTGCGGGAGAGGGCCCTGGGGAGGATCAGGACCCTGAGCCAGTTGCTGCTTCACCATCAGACACTGAGGGTAAGGACCAGGCAGGCTCCAGCCAGAGCATCTCCCCCTCCCTGCACACCAGAGCAGGCGGCAGCTCTCCCCGCATGGGGCTGCTTGGGGAGACGGGGCCCTACAAAGCCTGCCTGCCCTCTGCCTTCTCCTCCTCCTCCTTTCTCCTTCTCCTCCTTCTTCTTTATCCTTCTCCTTTCTTCTTCTTCTTTTTTCTTTTCTTTTTTCATTCTCCTTCAGATTCTTCTTCTGGTCTTTCTCCTTCTCCTCCTTCCTTCTCCTCCTTCCTTCTCCTCCTTCCTTCTCCTCCTTCCTTCTCCTCCTTCCTTCTCCTCCTTCCTTCTCCTCCTTCCTTCTCCTCCTTCCTTCTCCTCCTTCCTTCTCCTCCTTCCTTCTCCTCCTTCCTTCTCCTCCTTCCTTCTCCTCCTTCCTTCCCCTCCTTCCTTTCTTCTTCTACATTCTTCTTTGGGTTCTTCAGGTTCTTCACCTTGTTCTTGTTCTTCCACCTTCCTCCCGCAGGGCTTGCACCCGACTGAAACAGACCTATGCAGCCCTGTCTCCCAAGAAGAACTCTCAGTCCCGCTCCTGGGACAGCTTCTGGGTCGTCTCATCCTTTTCCGATTTGCCAAGGTTGAGGCAAGCTCTCTAGCTTGGAGTGCTCTTTGGTGCCTCTATAATTACCTGCAGCATCAAGAAAGTAAGAGAAGTTGTGGTGGGCTTCATCCCTCTGCACACACACGTCTCCTGGTGGGGCTGCTTCTCGCCTTCCTCCCTCCTTTCAGCATCTTGAGCCCTGCTCTTCTGTGGTCCCCACAGCCAAAGCTACCACTGACTCCCATGTCCCAAAGGCAGGTTTTCCCTGTTTGTGAAGAGCAGCTCCATGCCTGCATCACCCCAGTGCCTGCAGCAAGAAGCCCTTCCTGACGCCCTCCAGTAACCTCCTTGAGCGCTTGTGTCCTGCAGATCTTGGGGTGGTTTGGGAAGCTTGATGGCAAAGCTGCTGTGTCCTCCTGACTCTTCTGTGTCTCCCTTGTTGTTCAGGCAGGCCAAAGCCAAAGGGGGAAGGAGAAGAGCTCAAATGGGAAGAAGAAAACAGTGCCAAAGACCTTACCATGGTAATGAGCTCCCCCCATTGCTGGGACTCTGTGGCAAGAGCAGGGCACGTGTGTGAGCAAAGGCATCCAGAAGCAGCAGGGGCTGGTGTGGCCTCACTGTCCCTGGTGGGACGGTTCCTGCTGTCCTCAAGCAGGGACAATGCGGTGCCCATGAGCCCAACCTTCCTCCCCTAGGCGTTTGCAAATTCCCTTTATCCACGGGAGAGGACAGACTTTGTCTGCGTGGCCATCGAGGCGATGAGAGACTCCAGCATCTTTGAGAAGTGGGTAGCAGAAGACATTCTGGATCTGGTCATGAGAGACGTTGACTTCTGGCTGGCAGATGTGAGTGGCTTGTGGCTGGGTTGCCATGCCCTTCAGTCCTGTCAGGCCTTCTTCCTCCCTCCCTCCCTCCTTCCCAAACCTAGGAGGTGACTCGAAGCCACTTTCATGCAGCAGAGAGGGATGGGAAATGGCTGCACTCCAGTGGCAGCAGCACCATCCTCCCCTGTGTTCCCCCCTCCAGGTGCCAAGCATCGTAAGGAGCATCCATGAAAGCCTGCAGCAGAGCAGCAGAGATTCAGCGTGGTGCAAGCTGGGCGCCCTCCTTATCCTGCTGGTCCTGAAGCACCCGAGGGCATTGACCATCAGCATGGTGCTGAACATTCCCTCAAGTGACAGGTATCAGCCTTGAGGGCTTGTTCCCTGTGGGCAGAGGGGCCTGAAGACTCTCTGGCTTCCAGACCCAAGAACCCATGGCAGGGGAGTTGGAACTAGATGATCTTCAGGTCCTTTCCACCCCTCCCATGGGGAGCACCACCTTTGCCCTCTGCTGCCTGCCCACGGCATCCCATGGGATGCATGGACCATGCTGACACAGCTCTCTGGCTTGCAGCGCTGGCATGGACATGTGGGAGCTGATCCTCACCATGCCCAAGACTTTGGAGGTCTTACGGGAGCTGCTCGGGATACTGCAGGACACAGGAGACACCTCCATCCCTGCCTTGGTTGTGAGTTAGAAAGGGCCTTGATGGCCTCCAGCGAGCCCCGCAGGCTCT
Organism: Strigops habroptila; assembly: GCF_004027225.2. Taxonomy (NCBI): domain Eukaryota; kingdom Metazoa; phylum Chordata; class Aves; order Psittaciformes; family Psittacidae; genus Strigops; species Strigops habroptila. The sequence goes on from NW_022651105.1 coordinate 478,361, forward strand.
GTAGTGGCTCACTGCTGTGTTTCCTTCAGGCCATGGCCTCCAGTGAGGATGCTGGTGAGGAGTCCCATGTCGAGAGCTCTCAGGACCACCCAAGCCTGCGGACAGTGTCCCTGTTGCTTGAGAACCTCATTGTGCTGTCGGAGAGACCTGACTTGGTGAGCAGGGCATGGTCATGGGGAGCCCTCTTGGCAGTGGGTCAGGGCATGATCATGGGGAGCCCTCTTGGCAGTGGGTCAGGGCATGGTCGTGGGGAACCCTCTTGGCAATGGTGCACCTTGGTGAGTGCAGTGTTGTGTCAGGGTTTCACAACAAGGAACCTCCATCTCTTCCTACAGGCAAGGAAACTGCAGATCCTCCTGCCACACATCATGGGCAGGCTCCGGAACGCCAAGGAAGAGGTCAAGATAAAGGCCCTGGTGATCATAAGGAACGCGATGGGCCACCTACTGAAGAAGGAAGCCAGCCCCATTGCTGTGCAGCTGGTTGGGGACCTCCTGCCCCTCTTTGATGGAGTAAGGCTGCTGGGCCCTGCAGATGGGCACCCTGCAATGACTCGGAGCAGGGGCTGCTCCCTGGGCTCTCATGGGATGGTTTCTGGGCTTTGCATCCCAGCACAGCTTCCCCCTGCTGCAGGATCTGCCCCCACAGCTTCCCCCCTCACATCAGCATGGACAGGGAGCTGCTCTTGCTCAAAGTCCCCCTTTCCTCCTTGCCACCAGGAGTCCAGCCAGCTGCGAGAGCTCTCCATCCGCCTCTTCAGAGTCCTGCTGGACTCGGTGGTGAGGAGCGACAAGAGGAGGATGAGGAGCAGCACACGGGGCTTTCTGGTCCCGCTCTTCCTCCACATGAGCGACCAGAGCGACAGCGTGGCCGAGGTACAGATCTCAGAGACCCCCATCTTTGGGCCAGGGCATGTCCCACCTTCCTAAGGACAGGTTCACCCCAGGATCACCCAGGCTCTCCTTGCCCAGGCCATGGTGCCATCTCCTACGTCCCGTTCTTGTGCAGGCCTCCAGGGAAGCGCTCCTTGCTTCAGCAACGCTCCTCGGGTGGCGAGAGCTCCAACACCTCCTGAAGACAAGGCAGACATGGAGGATTGCAGAGTGCTTGGTGAGGGGCTCTGCGCTCTGCAGCCATGTCTCTTCTCCACGTCCCTCTCCCATCCCTGTGCCCGTTGGCATCCCTTGGACCACCCTGCCCATCCCACAGGGCTCCTGGCTGGGAGATGGGAACGGGCAAGGGGAAAGGGAGGCGCTGGGAGAAGGGACTGCTCCAGCCGAGCGGGGAGGCTCTGTGGCATCCCATCCCCTTGTGCTCTCTGCAGCTGGAGCGGAGCAGGAAAAGGGCTGAGGAATACCTGGACCAGAGCGTGCCGTACCTGGAGGATGCTCAGGCCCCCTTGCGAGAGGCAGCCATCAGGTTCATCGGTGAGCCACAGCCCCTGGGGTCCCTCTTTAGGCCGCCAGGCCCCAATCCCTACCGCTGCCCCCCCGGGGATCCCTGGGCTCAGCACCGATGGGGAGCAGGGGGCTGATGGATCTCTGTGCCCAGGACTGGCCGCGCGGCCCCTAAGGGGCAGGAACGAGCTGAAGCTGGAGCAGATCTGCCGAGGTGAGGAGGGAGCAGGCTCTGGGGAGGATGCCTGGGGGTCTATGGGAGGCTCATCTCAGCTCTGTCCCTTTGGCTCACAGCCCTTGAGACGCTGCCGGAGGAAAGCGATCCCGTCATCTGTTCCCTGGCAATTCAGACCGTGCTCATCCTGAGAAGGCCACCGGTGCGGCGCACGTTGGGATGGCGCCTGCGAGCGCTCTGCTGCTGATGCTGGACAGCTGGGAGCGGCAGACCTTTCCTTAGGGAAAGGGGTGTCATCCTTAAACCTGGACTAAAGAGCTTCAGAAACAAAAGAGCTAAAAGAGCGGCTCCTGAGCTGCCGCGTTCCCAGCGCTCCATCTTCTGGAGACAGCAGGGGCAGAGGGACCCTTGCTCTGAATAGCACCAGGCAGCAGAGAGGCATCCAGCCAGCACAGACTCCAAACCTGACACCATGTTATCCAGCAATAAAGAAGTGGAGGTTTTGTAAAGAGCTCTGTGTGTGAAAGCTTGAAAATGGGCAGTTTAGAAGTGCAGGTAACAAGGAGAAGCAGCGGTTCCTTATGAGCCCCTAGAGCTTGAGGAGAGGTAGAAGACTGGTACCACGTGGATCAGGAGAGTAACGGCCAACCTCAGACAGCTTAGGAAAGGGGGTGCCAATGGGAAATGAAACGGTGTTCCTAAAGGAACTTGCTCCATTCTAATCCTAAAAGTCACGCTCCTTGAGCTAAGAGACCCTTGCCCACAGAGACCCTTACTCACGGGACATGTGTAGTCAAGTAGAAGTCTAGAAGAGTTAGGGTTGGAAAGGACCTTAAGATCATCTAGTTCCAACCCCCTGCCTTGGGCAGGGACACCTCACACTAGAGCAGGTTGCTCCAAGCCCCTGTGTCCAACCTGGCCTTGAACACTGCCAGGGATGGGGCAGCCACAGCTTCTCTGGGCACCCTGTGCCAGCACCTCAGCACCCTCCCAGGGAAGAACTTCTTCCCTATGTCTGACTGAAATCTGCCCTGTTTAAGCTTGAATCCGCTGCCCCTTGTGCTATCACTACAGTCCCTGATGAAGAGCCCCTACATAAATATATCTGGTGCCCTTAAACAGAGAGGAGAGAATGTAAGAGCCAATATTGCACATAGAGACTGCTGCGCCTATGGCAAACAGGGATCTTCCCTGTTTGCCATGTGTCCAAGCGGGGAGCTGGCAGGCGGAGGGTGCGCTGCAGCAGTTCTCCAGCCCCAGGCACCTCCATCCCTTCCAATCCCCATGGTACCCCTAAAACACCCCAAAATCCACCTTGTACCCCAAACCCACCCAGCCTCAGGCATCTCCGTCCCTCCCAACACTGCTGGTAGCCCTAAATGTTCCCAAACCCCACCTTTCTTAGGCCCCAGAAGGAAGGATCCCCACACACAGCATGTTGGGGTGCAGGGATGCTGCTTTGGGTGACAGCCCCAGCTCATGGCCCTGCAGGAGGTTCTCCCGCTGCCACCGCTCAGTCTAGACCTGGGAGGAGATGCAGTGGTGGGATACAGGCACCTGAAGTCCCCTCCATTCATGGTCTCCCCGAGCCTTCTCTTCTCCACACTGGACGTTTGCACTTTGGGAGCTGCTATCTCGGTCACTGGAGACTGGTGTCCAGTGGGGCTTTATGCAGATGGAGTTTTAGGTGGGTACGTAAGGGAGGACATCCATGTTGGTGGCACCGTTCCGGAGGTCTCCATGTGTGGGAATTAAGTGGATGTTTCCGTAAGTGCTCCTAAGCCTCCCTGGATTCCTGTTGGTGGGTTTCAGCTCCAGGATGAGCAGTGAGATGAGTGGGAGCAATGTGCTCTCAGGTGGGCTTGGTTACCCTTAGCAGGCACCAGAAGGTTCTCTGAAGCTGTTGATTGTTCTGGGAGGGTTGGGCTTGCAGAGGAAGGTGTGCAGGGAGTTGGGTTCCTTTTCTTGTGGTTTTCTGAGGTGGAAAGTATGAGCTGAACTTGGCTTTGCTGTGGGAAGAAAGTAGTTCTGGTTTGGTCGGAGGGCTGGGCTCTGCTGATGTACATGGGCTTCTCCACTTGCTGCCTTGAGCCTTCTGCGTGCTTCTGAGGGAGAGCTTAGTGCTGCCTTCTTCCTTGAGGACTGACAACAAGAGCATGGCAGAGAAAGGAGGTAAGGAGAGCTGGAAGGGATTTGCATGCTGCCCTTAGAGTGGGATGCAGAAAGAAAGTTGGCTCTTTTCTGAAGGTCTTAAACCTCTGAATGATGAGTTTGGCCTGAGGGTAGCCAGTGATGTTGCCCTTCTTGGAGCAGGATTCCTCTGTGCCCTGTGCTGTGGGGTGGGTAGGCAGTAGGTTATGTGCTTTAGAGAAGTTGCTTGCTGTGCTTTAGAGCCTGGTTGTGCTTCCTATTGTTGGTGTGAATGCTGCTTGCCTTAGCACCAGGCAATGCCCAAATGCATGTTGTGTCTTTGTTAAGAGGTACTTTTTGCTTTGCTGAGTGCTCCCTGTTCCTTGCACTGAAACATGGAGGGGTCTAAACCAATGCCATTGGGCTCTGTGCCTGTGGTTGTTGCAAACAGTACTGACTTGCTGGCCGCCAAACCCCTCCCTCTCTTTAAATAATCTATATATTCTTTGGACTAGGCCTTGCTTACAGCATGCAGCAATTGCATGAGCTGTATCTAATCGTGATTTTGTGTTTGAAAGCATTTCATGCGAGTGGCTGGTGTCAGTGTCACCATGTATAAGGAGGGAGAAATAAGCACAGAGCAGCCAGATAACACGATGAAAGTGTCAGAACAAGTCTGTAGAGGAACTCAGGGTGAGACCTTTGCATGAGCCCTGTGCCTCCTCTGCTCTTCCTCAGCTGCTGCCCTGGGCTGTGATAGCCCAAAGCAGAAGGAAAGACTCATTGTCTGCCCAGGTGCTGTAGAAACAAGTGCCTGGGCCAAAGGGCTGATGAGATCTCCCCCACAGCTGGTCTCGGCCTACCTTGGGCCCCGTTGCTGTGTCTGGGAGAGGGGAAACTGAGGCACAGAGCTGCTGGGTCATGTGCAGGGCTTGCAAGATCCCTGCTGGTGCAAGCATCAGGTAGGTGCCTGTTGGAAACTGCAGCACTTGTCATGGACGATACTGGGTGGCAGAGTAGGTCCTTGCTGACGTTGGGCATATATGTGCCAGCAGGTGTACTCCTGCCAAACCTTCATCTTGGCTCTTGAGATCAGAGGCAGATTGAGGTTGTGTCCTTGTGAAGCCCTGCTCTGGGTCTTTTTCAAGCTCTCCATCTCTCCCCTTAGAGCCTTTCTGGCATGATTTCAGTGGTCTGTGCCTCAGTTTCCCTACCTGTGAACCAGGAAGAACAGCAATTTTCCCCTGCTTCTCTGGTTTTTCCAATTGACTCTTTTGATTTAACCCCCGTCTGTGTTTCTTTGGAAAGCAGCTCCCACTAGTAAATGCTAACTAGTCCTTTTCAGTCTCAGGTTTGAGTCAGCGACACAGGCATCAGCCGTTCTGTGCTGCAGCAGAAAGAGTGTGCCGGTGACCCCAGTCCTGCACAGACAGTAAAGACAGGGTACAAAGGAAAACAGGGGGAAACAACAAAGTCTAAAGCCGTTTTTCAGGGTTCCAGCACATTCTCCACATGTTTTCATCTTTTTGGCACTCCCTGATGTTCTGAAGAGCTTTGATGATGCTGGATTGGATTAGCAAATAGGTTTAGACCACTCCAGTAATGCTTTTGCTGGTCTCACGTTGTCAATTCTTGTTTGTTTTTCCTCAGCCTTGTTGCTGCTCTTGTCTGCTTGTGATCGTCCAGAGCAAGACTAGAGGAAACGCAGGCAAGGCTGCTGGAATCCCTTCCATCTTCTCCTTGCGCCCCAGAAACTTGATCATCTGACAGTAAGCAATATTGCTATGCTTTTATACACCACACATAACCTGTCAAACTGCTTTATTTCCAAGTTACCATCATGTGTTACTCAGGAGCAACTGAGACATTTTGGGTTAGCTTTGTACATACATATTGATGAGAAATCCGAAGCATGTTTTTCTGTAGAAAATACCTATGTTTATATCAGACTCAAATAGATCTGGAAAAGAGGTTGTTCCTTCTGCTCCTGCTGAAGTCTGTTTAGAAGAGATCCCAAGCAAGGATGGCTCTGTCTAAATCACAAGTGTTATTAGTTTGGGATCATTTCATTCCCTGGAAAGGCTTCTGAAGAAACATATCAGCGTATTGGGAATCCGATGGGAGACGGAAAGGGCTTTGCTAGTGTTTACTGGGACATGAATGCTTGTGGTGGAAGGAAAACAAGAAGTAGTCGTGTAGTTGCAGGAGCTGAAGAAAGTGAGGCAGGTGCTTAGTAACTTGGAAATGACTTTGAATTCTTCAAGTTGGTTCTGAAGGAAGTTTCATTGCTCTCTTTGGTTCAAAGACAGGTTTCTGTTAGGCTGGGAAAGGCATTTCTAACTCTTGAAGGAGGTGGTAACCCCGTGATTTGAAGCATGGCACCTATCTACCTTCCCTTTCCCAGCAGTTCATCTGTTTGTTCTGGTCAAGCTTTGTCCTGGGATTTGCAAGTGATGTCCAGAAATGTCCGCTCTGCCTTGCAATGATTTCTCTCTAAGCTAGAAATGCAGAGGAGCAGCCGCTGCAGGTTGTAAGGGTTGCATTGGAAAGACACGTCTTGTCCTGGTTGGTTGGGGGCTGAATTGGGAGGAGGCAAATGGATGGAGTGATTACTCATGAGCGAGAAAAGGGCTGATAATATCTCCTGTTCAAGATGTTGCAAAAAGCTGAGGAATGGATTTTTCTTGGCAGATCGTTGCTGTGAATGTTAGTGGAGCTGTTGCGATGCAAGCCATGTGTAGGTGATGCTCAGCAGCATAGTCCTGGGACTACGGGTTTGGGAGCAGCGGCTGGACGTTTGCATTCCGTAGCTGTGCTCTGGGACACCGAAGTGCACTGAGCAGAAGGGAAGTACACAGATGGTGTTTAAGGTGGCAGAGGAAGGGCGTATTGCCATGTTGGTGGCACCGTTGCAAAGCTCACCCTGTGTAGGTAATGCCCAGCACCAGCTTTCTGTCCTGAGGGAGAGTCAGAGCCAGCCCGAGTCCTCTCCTCGCTCTCCCAGTGCTGCACTAGTCAGTAGTTGATGCTTGAGGGGGGATTTGCTAGATGACCACCACCCTCATTCCCTGACTACCACAGAGCAGAAACGAGCTGGTGATTTAGTTTTAAGGCCAGAAATAGAGAAATCAGTCTCAGGGAATGCTAGCAGGGTCGCTTCTGTAAGCTGAGGCAGCTCACCTCAGTGAGCAGAGCTAATGGTGCCAAGATTGCCACCCTTAGGTGCTCCCACAGCCGAAGAGCCAGGACTGAAAGCTGGTGCTGGGCCTCTTCTGCGAACGATGACCTCCGTAACGGTGCCACCGGCATTGTTCTCGCTCCTCGCTTTCCCACCTAAAGGTCCAGTTGTGTGCATCCTCCACGATGCAGGCTCGAGGCTGAGCCGAGCCGGCCGCATTGAGCTTGAACGTCCGGACCCTGCTCTCACAGCCAATGAGCCAGGATAAAAAGCAGGTGCTGGGCCTCTTCTGCACTCAGTGCCCTCCGCAACGGTGCCATCGGCATTGCTCTCGCTCCTTGCTTTCCCACCTTAAAGTCCAATTGCATGGATCCCCTACGATGCAGGCTCGAGGCTGTGCCGAGCCCGTCGCTTTGAGCACGAACGTCCGGGCCCTGCTCCCACAGCCGAAGAGCCAGGACTGAAAGCTGGTGCTGGGCCTCTTCTGCACATGGTGATCTATGAAACGGTGCCACTGGCATTGCTCTCGCTCCTCGCTTTCCCATCTAAAAGTCCAATTGCGTGCATCCTCTACGTTGCAGGCTCAAGGCTATGCAGAGCCTGTCTCATTCAGCACGAACGTCCGGGCCCTGCTCCCACAGCTGAAGAGCCAGGACTCAAAGCTGGTGCTGGGCCTCTTCTGCACATGGTGAGGTCCGCAACGGTGCCACCGGCATTGATCTCACTCCTCGCTTTCCCATCCAGAAGTCCAATTGAATGCAACATCTACGGTGCCCACTCGAGGCTGTGCCGAGCCTGTCGAATTGAGCACGAACGTCGGGGCCCTGCTCCCACAGCCGAAGTGCCAGTACTGAAAGCTGGTGCTGGGCCTCTTCTGCACATGGTGAGCTCCGGAACGGTGCCACCGGCATTGCTCTCACTCCTCGCTTTCCCATCACAAAGTCCCATTGCGTGCATCATCTACGGTGATCCTATGATTCCATGATTGTTCTGTAGTTATTACGCTGTTCTTTTCTCTAACCTGTGGGTATTACACTTCTGTGATTTTCCTCCCCGTTCCCTTGGCGTAGTTTCAGTGATTGAAGGAGGACGCTGGTTGAGAGCCAAGTGGTCAAGGGCCTTGTGTGGAGGAGGGGTGGGTTCAACACATGTTGCTGGGTCTAAGTGGGTTGTTTCGCTCAGAGACAATGGCGTTGGCTGGTAGGGTTGATTTGAGCAGGGTATGTTGTGCGGGGAGATTGATTAGGGAATGGGGAGCGTGTCAGGGCTTGTCTTGGTGGGATGTGGGGAGTCTGGAGGGGGAATGTGTGGGACATGGCTGGTGGGAAGAGCAGGGGGCACAGCATGTTGCACTCGAAGCATCATCATGTGTTTTTGAACCCTGCAGGTTAGCCAATGGGCTGGAAGGTGTGCGGATCGAGAGCGAGGGCAGCCTGTCCACGCTGCCCTTCTTCAACCTCTCAGAGGAGGACTGTGGCAACTACATGTGTGTTGCCACGAACAAGCTGGGCAACAGCAATGCCAGTACCATCCTGTATGGTAGGTGCCCTGTTTTTCTGCAGCAAGGTATAGTGAGGAGGAAGAAGAAGAAGAGGAGGAGGAGGAGGATGAAGAGGAGGAAGGTGAGTGGCCAGCGATGGAAGCAAGTGGGGTTTTTTTAGCAATGCCAGCCCATCGAGATGCTGAATGGCACGAGCCCTGAGCAGCAAGGATTCATCAGAGGATGCTGAGGAGATCTGCATTGGCCCATGCAGGAGGGCACTGCTTGGTGGTGGTCAGTGGCGGTCACGGTGGGTGTTTAGGGGTGAGCAGCAGACGGTGAAGAGACAGGACATCATTGAAACGCAGGCGCGAGGAGAGGGCCCCAGCAGGTAAGGGCACACTTTGGGGACACACTGTAGGCTATTTGCAGGTTATCCTCTCAGCAGGGATACAAGCAGTTGTTAAGGGGTGCAGGCAGTGTGAGGTTGGGACGTGTAGATGTCAAGTGGTGTGGGTGTCACGTTGGGTATCGTAGGTGTCAGGCTGGGTAGTGTAGGTGGCACTTGAGGCAGCAGAGGTGTTGGGTTAGGTAGCATAGGTGGCACTGTGGGTGAGCTCATGCGTCTGACTCAGGGTTAGCACAGCTTTATTAGACCGGTTCCATCAGAGGCGCTTGGAAATGGGACAACTCGTGCTCAGCACTGAAGGCGTGCTGACATGGGACATGGCATCACCCAGACATGTGGCCTGTCAGGTGCATGGCGATGTTATATGTGCCCGGTGTCCACCCCGAATGTTGTGTCCCTTCTGGAATCGCAGCTCTTGTCACCAAACATCCCGGGGTGCCCGACCTGTCACCTGCAGTTTTTCTTCACCCAAGGAAGTTGTGAATGCTCCATCCGTGGCAGTGTTTAAGGCCGGGTTGGACGGAGCAGAGTGAATGCAGGAAGGTCCTCAAGCTCTCCTGCTCACATTCCTCCCTCAGGGCATCTGAGCTCCCAAAGCTGTCGCTCTTGAGTGGGAATGCAAAGAGCTGCCCCCTCCGATGGGAGGAGATGCTCTGGAGGTGGAGGGTGTCTTCCCTGATGCAGAGGAGCCAAACCTGCTCCCACTCAGGGTGGACATTGCCTTGAAACCCGGCGCTGCCTTGGCTCTTGTGACATCACCCACCACCTATGATGCCACAAAGCACCGGCGCTGAGGTAGGCACAGCCAGGTATAAAGCCAGGGCTGTCCCTGTGTGTGGCACTTGACAGAAGAGCTCACGGAGTGGTTGAGTCTCTCGTGAGCAAGCTGCATTGCTGGTACCGCACCTCAGTGGATTGCGGACAGAAAGCTACGGAAAGACAACTTCTGACCAAGTACGTGTGAAAAATCCTCCTCTCCCCTCCCCAAGTGCATTTTCCTCCTCCTCAGCTGGGGTGTGATGGAGGTGATCCCATCTGGTCTCATCTCATCGCATGTCATCACCTCAGCTCAGCTCATCTTCATCCCATTTCATCTTCATCTCATTTCATCGCATTGCATCGCATCATCTTCCTCACACCACATCATCACACCACATCATGACACCACATCTTCACTTCATCTCATCCATCTCATCTCATCTCACCCATCGCATCTCATCATCTTCCTCATTTCATAGAACATATCACCACACCCCATCATAATCCTTATATCAAGTCACGGCTCATGGCGATGGGACAGGGCAGGAGCAAGGAGCCGGTGGGTTGCTCCTGAGCTCAGCCCTGATGCGTTTGGTCCAAGCTTCCCCCTCCACCACCTCAATCTTTTTCCTTCATCCACAGGATGGCGAAGAAACCCCCCAGAACCCCAAGGAGGGCCTGGGAGGAGGAGAACAGGGCTCCCCAGAAGAGCAGATCTTCACCGGAGTCCTATGAGGAACCCCCGGTCCTGCCATTGAGGACTGGTGAGTGAGAGGCCCTGTTGGTCTGGGACCAGGACAAGGGGTGATGGGTTTAAACTGAAACAGGGGAAGCTGAGGTTGCACATAAGGAAGAAGTTCTTGCCTGTGAGAGTGGAGAAGCGCTGGCACAGCTTATCCAAAGAGGTGGTGAATGCTCCATCCCCGGCAGCGTTCAAGGCCAGGTTGGACAGAGCCTTGGGTGATATAGAATCATAGAATGGTTTGGGTTGGAAAGGACCTTAAGCTCATCCAGTTCCACTGATGTCCTCCACAGGCAGGGACACCACACACTAAACCGTGTCATGGTTCCATGTCATGGAACTAGATGATCTTCAGGTCCTTTCCAACCCAACCCGTTCTAGGATTCTCTGACTCTATGGTGCTCGACAGCAGCACCACATTTCCCTGGCATGCTGGCGGAGGGCAGAGCTCCTTCCTCTGCTCTCCAAAGCTCTTCTCCTCCTCTATTAGATGCCACCTGGTTACCCGTTTACAGACTGGAGCAGGACAACGTGGAGCGCATCAAGGCATTTGTCAAAAGCCCAACAATGGTAGGCATGGCCATTGTGAACAGGGGCTCTGCTGGTGGGTGCTGGCTTCAACCAGGGCCCCCCTAGAGTCCAGTCCCGCTGTCCCCTCTCATACTGCCTGTTTGTGTCTCTGTCCCCCCTGGTTTCCAGGATGAGCACCAGAAGATTGGCTTTCTGGAGAGCATCTGCTGCCTGTTGTGCACCGCCAGGTACTGCGGCTTGCACCAGGGGCTGGATGTCTTCTGCCACAAATACCATCTGGCAGAGATGATCAAGGTGAGGAGAGCACCCTGGGGATGCTATGGGCAGGGGGCAAGGCCTCCAGCACTCAGTGAGGGCAGCATTGGTGGCACTGGGTGCTGGCATCTACCACGTCCCTTATCCCCATTGTGCTCTGCAGATGCTGCTCCAACAGGAGCCCATGGACCAACTGTTCACCAAGGTGCGGCATCTCGCCATGGATGCCATAGCAGAATTGAGGTACCACAACTGCCCATCCCTCCTGGGGACCCCAGAGCTCTGTGTCCCCCTGCCCAAGGCCTCGAGGCACTGCTCCCAGCACCAGTGTCCAACTGGAGCCCTCTCTCTTTGCAGCTCAGTGGAGACAGGGCTGGCAGGCCAGGAGGAAAGCCTCCTGGAAATCTGCTGCAGAAGTGTCTTCTTCCTTCCTCCAAAGGAGGAGTTTTCGGACCTGGACACATACTACTATATCTACGTAAGTGCTGGAGGAGCTACAGGAGCCCACAGCTCCCTGCGGCTGCTCCCTGGTTACGCAGTGCTGCGGGATGAGCACGGTTTAAGCCCAGCTGGCACCTTAAGTGCTACGCTCTGTCCTCCTTGCAGATGCTGGAATCCACGGACAACATGCTCTGGAGGCTGGTGCTCAACTCTCCTGCCCCCAGGGCCAGCGAGAAGCTGCGGAACATCCTGCAGGTCTGGCATGTGCTGAATGGGGTTCACAGGGGCTGTTGCTCACCCTGGGAACAGCGCTCTTGCTTGAGTGGATGGTCCCCACACCAGTGCCATGCACAGAGAGCGCCCTGCAGGGGTGGTGCCCACCTCCCTTGGGTAACCAAGGCCCTTCTGGAGCACAGTGGCTGCAGAGGGTGGCATCTACCTACGTGCCCAGGCGCAAGGGGCAGTTATACGAAGCCAAAGGGGCAGGAACCCCACTAGAGGCTTTGCTGCCCACTCTCAGGAGACTGATCCCCCCTGGGCTGGCATCTTTGCTGCCTCTCATCAGCCTGGTTTGGGACCAGCTTGGTGGGACCCACCGGACTTGTTAGGAAAATTCCCTTCCCCTTAACTATTAGATAAGCCACTCTTTAAAGTATTAACATGTCTTTTATATATATCTGCATATATATATATGTATATATATTTATATGTACACTGTAAGCATAGAATCATAGAATGGGTTGGGTTGGAAAGAACCTGAAGATCATCTAGTTCCAGTCCCCTGCCATGGGCAGGGACAGTGATGAGGTAGTGGATTTTTGCTGCTAGTTTCAGCCCAGCCCTGGAAATGAGGATGTGTCTTCTCTTAGGCCTTTGTGGCACAGACATCAGCCACAGCCAAGGGGACAAAGACCTTGGTTCTGTCTTATTCAGCCTTGGCCATTGCACCGCAGCCCATCCTGCACTGTGCCTGGGCCTGTTTCCCTGCAGGCTGCAGGCACCCAATGTACTTCCCCAGCTTCTTCTCACCCCAGAATGTCCCTTCCTGTACTGGTGCCCCTCCATCCTCCCCTTGACACACAAAGCCACGGGCTGATCCTGACTCCCTCGGGGTGATGTTCAGCATCAGGAACCCCAGTAGAGGCTCAGAGGAAGCCTTGATGGAAGGAGTGCGGGTCCAGCCCATGCTGCTCCTGCTGCAGCACGTGTCTGCTCCCAGGGCACACCAGCAGCTTCTCTCTGCCCAGGTCCTGCTGAGCTTCACCAGCTCTGAGAGCGCCGTGGTGCGGGAGAGGGCCCTGGGGAGGATCAGGACACTGAGCCAGTTGCTGTTTCACCATCACACACTGAGGGTAAGGAGCAGGCAGGCTCCAGCCAGAGCATCTCCCCCTCCCTGCACACCAGAGCAGGCGGCAGCTCTCCCCACATGGGGCTGCTTGGGGAGACGGGGCCCTGCAAAGCCTGCCTGCCCTCTGCCTTCTCCTCCTCCTCCTTTCTCCTTCTCCTCCTTCTTCTTTATCCTTCTCCTTTCTTCTTCTTCTTCTTCTTCTTTCTTCTTTCTTTTTTCATTCTCCTTCAGATTCTTCTTCTGGTCTTTCTCCTTCTCCTCCTTCCTTCTCCTCCTTCCTTCTCCTCCTTCCTTCTCCTCCTTCCTTCTCCTCCTTCCTTCTTCTCCTTCCTTCTCCTCCTTCCTTCTCCTCCTTCCTTCTCCTCCTTCCTTCTCCTCCTTCCTTCTCCTCCTTCCTTCTCCTCCTTCCTTCTCCTCCTTCCTTTTCCTCCTTCCTTCTCCTCCTTCCTTCCCCTCCTTCCTTCTCCTCCTTCCTTTCTTCTTCTACATTCTTCTTTGGGTTCTTCAGGTTCTTCACCTTGTTCTTGTTCTTCCACCTTCCTCCCGCAGGGCTTGCACCCGACTGAAACAGACCTATGCAGCCCTGTCTCCCAAGAAGAACTCTCAGTCCCGCTCCTGGGACAGCTTCTGGGTCGTCTCATCCTTTTCCGATTTGCCAAGGATGAGACAAGCTCTCCAGCTTGGAGTGCTCTTTGGTGCCTCTATAATTACCTGCAGCATCAAGAAAGTAAGAGAAGTTGTGGTGGGCTTCATCCCTCTGCACACACACGTCTCCTGGTGGGGCTGCTTCTCGCCTTCCTCCCTCCTTTCAGCAGCTTGAGCCCTGCTCTTCTGTGGTTCCCACAGCCAAAGCTACCACTGACTCCCATGTCCCAAAGGCAGGTTTTCCCTGTTTGTGAAGAGCAGCTCCATGCCTGCATCACCCCAGTGCCTGCAGCAAGAAGCTCTTCCTGATGCCCTCCAGTAACCTCCTTGAGCGCTTGTGTCCTGCAGATCTCGGGGTGGTTTGGGAAGCTTGATGGCAAAGCTGCTGTGTCCTCCTGACTCTTCTGTGTCTCCCTTGTTGTTCAGGCAGGCCAAAGCCAAAGGGGGAAGGAGAAGAGCTCAAATGGGAAGAAGAAAACAGTGCCAAAGACCTTACCATGGTAATGAGCTCCCCCCATTGCTGGGACTCTGTGGCAAGAGCAGGGCACGTGTGTGAGCAAAGGCATCCAGAAGCAGCAGGGGCTGGTGTGGCCTCACTGTCCCTGGTGGGACGGTTCCTGCTGTCCTCAAGCAGGGACAATGCGGTGCCCATGAGCCCAACCTTCCTCCCCTAGGCGTTTGCAAATTCCCTTTATCCACGGGAGAGGACAGACTTTGTCTGCGTGGCCATCGAGGCGATGAGAGACTCCAGCATCTTTGAGAAGTGGGTAGCAGAAGACATTCTGGATCTGGTCATGAGAGACGTTGACTTCTGGCTGGCAGATGTGAGTGGCTTGTGGCTGGGTTGCCATGCCCTTCAGTCCTGTCAGGCCTTCTTCCTCCCTCCCTCCCTCCTTCCCAAACCTAGGAGGTGACTCGAAGCCACTTTCATGCAGCAGAGAGGGATGGGAAATGGCTGCACTCCAGTGGCAGCAGCACCATCCTCCCCTGTGTTCCCCCCTCCAGGTGCCAAGCATCGTAAGGAGCATCCATGAAAGCCTGCAGCAGAGCAGCAGAGATTCAGCGTGGTGCAAGCTGGGCGCCCTCCTTATCCTGCTGGTCCTGAAGCACCCGAGGGCATTGACCATCAGCATGGTGCTGAACATTCCCTCAAGTGACAGGTATCAGCCTTGAGGGCTTGTTCCCTGTGGGCAGAGGGGCCTGAAGACTCTCTGGCTTCCAGACCCAAGAACCCATGGCAGGGGAGTTGGAACTAGATGATCTTCAGGTCCTTTCCACCCCTCCCATGGGGAGCACCACCTTTGCCCTCTGCTGCCTGCCCACGGCATCCCATGGGATGCATGGACCATGCTGACACAGCTCTCTGGCTTGCAGCGCTGGCATGGACATGTGGGAGCTGATCCTCACCATGCCCAAGACTTTGGAGGTCTTACGGGAGCTGCTCGGGATACTGCAGGACACAGGAGACACCTCCATCCCTGCCTTGGTTGTGAGTTAGAAAGGGCCTTGATGGCCTCCAGCGAGCCCCGCAGGCTCTGTAGTGGCTCACTGCTGTGTTTCCTTCAGGCCATGGCCTCCAGTGAGGATGCTGGTGAGGAGTCCCATGTCGAGAGCTCTCAGGACCACCCAAGCCTGCGGACAGTGTCCCTGTTGCTTGAGAACCTCATTGTGCTGTCGGAGAGACCTGACTTGGTGAGCAGGGCATGGTCATGGGGAGCCCTCTTGGCAGTGGGTCAGGGCATGATCATGGGGAGCCCTCTTGGCAGTGGGTCAGGGCATGGTCGTGGGGAACCCTCTTGGCAATGGTGCACCTTGGTGAGTGCAGTGTTGTGTCAGGGTTTCACAACAAGGAACCTCCATCTCTTCCTACAGGCAAGGAAACTGCAGATCCTCCTGCCACACATCATGGGCAGGCTCCGGAACGCCAAGGAAGAGGTCAAGATAAAGGCCCTGGTGATCATAAGGAACGCGATGGGCCACCTACTGAAGAAGGAAGCCAGCCCCATTGCTGTGCAGCTGGTTGGGGACCTCCTGCCCCTCTTTGATGGAGTAAGGCTGCTGGGCCCTGCAGATGGGCACCCTGCAATGACTCGGAGCAGGGGCTGCTCCCTGGGCTCTCATGGGATGGTTTCTGGGCTTTGCATCCCAGCACAGCTTCCCCCTGCTGCAGGATCTGCCCCCACAGCTTCCCCCCTCACATCAGCATGGACAGGGAGCTGCTCTTGCTCAAAGTCCCCCTTTCCTCCTTGCCACCAGGAGTCCAGCCAGCTGCGAGAGCTCTCCATCCGCCTCTTCAGAGTCCTGCTGGACTCGGTGGTGAGGAGCGACAAGAGGAGGATGAGGAGCAGCACACGGGGCTTTCTGGTCCCGCTCTTCCTCCACATGAGCGACCAGAGCGACAGCGTGGCCGAGGTACAGATCTCAGAGACCCCCATCTTTGGGCCAGGGCATGTCCCACCTTCCTAAGGACAGGTTCACCCCAGGATCACCCAGGCTCTCCTTGCCCAGGCCATGGTGCCATCTCCTACGTCCCGTTCTTGTGCAGGCCTCCAGGGAAGCGCTCCTTGCTTCAGCAACGCTCCTCGGGTGGCGAGAGCTCCAACACCTCCTGAAGACAAGGCAGACATGGAGGATTGCAGAGTGCTTGGTGAGGGGCTCTGCGCCCTGCAGCCATGTCTCTTCTCCACGTCCCTCTCCCATCCCTGTGCCCGTTGGCATCCCTTGGACCACCCTGCCCATCCCACAGGGCTCCTGGCTGGGAGATGGGAACGGGCAAGGGGAAAGGGAGGCGCTGGGAGAAGGGACTGCTCCAGCCGAGCGGGGAGGCTCTGTGGCATCCCATCCCCTTGTGCTCTCTGCAGCTGGAGCGGAGCAGGAAAAGGGCTGAGGAATACCTGGACCAGAGCGTGCCGTACCTGGAGGATGCTCAGGCCCCCTTGCGAGAGGCAGCCATCAGGTTCATCGGTGAGCCACAGCCCCTGGGGTCCCTCTTTAGGCAGCTGGGCCCCAATCCCCACCGCTGCCCCCCCGGAGATCCCTGGGCTCAGCACCGATGGGGAGCAGGGGGCTGATGGATCTCTGTGCCCAGGACTGGCCGCACGGCCCCTAAGGGGCAGGAACGAGCTGAAGCTGGAGCAGATCTGCCGAGGTGAGGAGGGAGCAGGCTCTGGGGAGGATGCCTGGGGGTCTATGGGAGGCTCATCTCAGCTCTGTCCCTTTGGCTCACAGCCCTTGAGACGCTGCCGGAGGAAAGTGATCCCGTCATCTGTTCCCTGGCAATTCAGACCGTGCTCATCCTGAGAAGGCCACCGGTGCGGCGCACATTGGGATGGCGCCTGCGAGCGCTCTGCTGCTGATGCTGGACAGCTGGGAGCGGCAGCCCTTTCCTTAGGGAAAGGGGTGTCATCCTTAAACCTGGACTAAAGAGCTTCAGAAACAAAAGAGCTAAAAGAGCGGCTCCTGAGCTGCCGCGTTCCCAGCGCTCCATCTTCTGGAGACAGCAGGGGCAGAGGGACCCTTGCTCTGAATAGCACCAGGCAGCAGAGAGGCATCCAGCCAGCACAGACTCCAAACCTGACACCATGTCATCCAGCAATAAAGAAGTGGAGGTTTTGTAAAGGGCTCTGTGTGTGAAAGCTTGAAAATGGGCAGTTTAGAAGTGCAGGTAACAAGGAGAAGCAGCGGTTCCTTATGAGCTCCTAGAGCTTGAGGAGAGGTAGAAGACTGGTACCACGTGGATCAGGAGAGTAACGGCCAACCTCAGACAGCTTAGGAAAGGGGGTGCCAATGGGAAATGAAACGGTATTCCTAAAGGAACTTGCTCCATTCTAATCCTAAAAGTCACGCTCCTTGAGCTAAGAGACCCTTGCCCACAGAGACCCTTACTCACGGGCCATGTGTAGTCAAGTAGAAGTCTAGAAGAGTTAGGGTTGGAAAGGACCTTAAGATCATGTAGTTCCAACCCCCTGCCTTGGGCAGGGACACCTCACACTAGAGCAGGTTGCTCCAAGCCCCTGTGTCCAACCTGGCCTTGAACACTGCCAGGGATGGGGCAGCCACAGCTTCTCTGGGCACCCTGTGCCAGCGCCTCAGCACCCTCCCAGGGAAGAACTTCTTCCCTATGTCTGACTGAAATCTGCCCTGTTTAAGCTTGAATCCGCTGCCCCTTGTGCTATCACTACAGTCCCTGATGAAGAGCCCCTACATAAATATATCTGGTGCCCTTAAACAGAGACGAGAGAATGTAAGAGCCAATATTGCACATAGAGACTGCTGCGCCTATGGCAAACAGGGATCTTCCCTGTTTGCCATGTGTCCAAGCGGGGAGCTGGCAGGCGGAGGGTGCGCTGCAGCAGTTCTCCAGCCCCAGGCACCTCCATCCCTTCCAATCACCATGGTACCCCTAAAACACCCCAAAATCCACCTTGTACCCCAAACCCACCCAGCCTCAGGCATCTCCGTCCCTCCCAACACTGCTGGTAGCCCTAAATGTTCCCAAACCCCACCTTTCTTAGGCCCCAGAAGGAAGGATCCCCACACACAGCATGTTGGGGTGCAGGGATGCTGCTTTGGGTGACAGCCCCAGCTCATGGCCCTGCAGGAGGTTCTCCCGCTGCCACCGCTCAGTCTAGACCTGGGAGGAGATGCAGTGGTGGGATACAGGCACCTGAAGTCCCCTCCATTCATGGTCTCCCCGAGCCTTCTCTTCTCCACACTGGACGTTTGCACTTTGGGAGCTGCTATCTCGGTCACTGGAGACTGGTGTCCAGTGGGGCTTTATGCAGATGGAGTTTTAGGTGGGTACGTAAGGGAGGACATCCATGTTGGTGGCACCGTTCCGGAGGTCTCCATGTGTGGGAATTAAGTGGATGTTTCCGTAAGTGCTCCTAAGCCTCCCTGGATTCCTGTTGGTGGGTTTCAGCTCCAGGATGAGCAGTGAGATGAGTGGGAGCAATGTGCTCTCAGGTGGGCTTGGTTACCCTTAGCAGGCACCAGAAGGTTCTCTGAAGCTGTTGATTGTTCTGGGAGGGTTGGGCTTGCAGAGGAAGGTGTGCAGGGAGTTGGGTTCCTTTTCTTGTGGTTTTCTGAGGTGGAAAGTATGAGCTGAACTTGGCTTTGCTGTGGGAAGAAAGTAGTTCTGGTTTGGTTGGAGGGCTGGGCTCTGCTGATGTACATGGGCTTCTCCACTTGCTGCCTTGAGCCTTCTGTGTGCTTCTGAGGGAGAGCTTAGTGCTGCCTTCTTCCTTGAGGACTGACAACAAGAGCATGGCAGAGAAAGGAGGTAAGGAGAGCTGGAAGGGATTTGCATGCTGCCCTGAGAGTGGGATGCAGAAAGAAAGTTGGCTCTTTTCTGAAGGTCTTAAACCTCTGAATGATGAGTTTGGCCTGAGGGTAGCCAGTGATGGTGCCCTTCTTGGAGCAGGATTCCTCTGTGCCCTGTGCTGTGGGGTGGGTAGGCAGTAGGTTATGTGCTTTAGAGAAGTTGCTTGCTGTGCTTTAGAGCCTGGTTGTGCTTCCTATTGTTGGTGTGAATGCTGCTTGCCTTAGCACCAGGCAATGCCCAAATGCATGTTGTGTCTTTGTTAAGAGGTACTTTTTGCTTTGCTGAGTGCTCCCTGTTCCTTGCACTGAAACATGGAGGGGTCTAAACCAATGCCATTGGGCTCTGTGCCTGTGGTTGTTGCAAACAGTACTGACTTGCTGGCCCCAAACCCCTACCTCTCTTTAAAAAATCTATATATTCTTTGGACTAGGCCTTGCTTACAGCATGCAGCAATTGCATGAGCTGTATCTAATTGTGATTTTGTGTTTGAAAGCATTTCCTGTGAGTGGCTGGTGTCAGTGTCACCATGTATAAGGAGGGAGAAATAAGCACAGAGCAGCCAGATAACACGATGAAAGTGTCCAAATAAGTCTGTAGAGGAACTCAGTGTGAGACCTTTGCATGAGCCCTGTGCCTCCTCTGCTCTTCCTCAGCTGCTGCCCTGGGCTGTGATAGCCCAAAGCAGAAGGAAAGACTCATTGTCTGCCCAGGTGCTGTAGAAACAAGTGCCTGGGCCAAAGGGCTGATGAGATCTCCCCCACAGCTGGTCTCGGCCTACCTTGGGCCCCCTTGCTGTGTCTGGGAGAGGGGAAACTGAGGCACAGAGCTGCTGGGTCATGTGCAGGGCTTGCAAGATCCCTGCTGGTGCAAGCATCAGGTAGGTGCCTGTTGGAAACTGCAGCACTTGTAATGGACGATACTGGGTGGCAGAGTAGGTCCTTGCTGACGTTGGGCATATATGTGCCAGCAGGTGTACTCCTGCCAAACCTTCATCTTGGCTCTTGAGATCAGAGGCAGACTGAGGTTGTGTCCTTGTGAAGCCCTGCTCTGGGTCTTTTTCAAGCTCTCCATCTCTCCCCTTAGAGCCTTTCTGGGATGATTTCAGTGGTCTGTGCCTCAGTTTCCCTACCTGTAAACCAGGAAGAACAGCAATTTTCCCCTGCTTCTCTGGTTTTTCCAATTGACTCTTTTGATTTAAACCCCCTCTGTGTTTCTTTGGAAAGCAGCTCCCACTAGTAAATGCTAACTAGTCCTTTTCAGTCTCAGGTTTGAGTCAGCGACACAGGCATCAGCCGTTCTGTGCTGCAGCAGAAAGAGTGTGCCGGTGACCCCAGTCCTGCACAGACAGTAAAGACAGGGTACAAAGGAAAACAGGGGGAAACAACAAAGTCTAAAGCCGTTTTTCAGGGTTCCAGCACATTCTCCACAATGTTTGCATCTTTTTGGCACTCCCTGATGTTCTGAAGAGCTTTGATGATGCTGGATTGGATTAGCAAATAGGTTTAGACCACTCCAGTAATGCTTTTGCTGGTCTCATGTTGTCAATTCTTGTTTGTTTTTCCTCAGCCTTGTTGCTGCTCTTGTCTGCTTGTGATCGTCCAGAGCAAGACTAGAGGAAATGCAGGCAAGGCTGCTGGAATCCCTTCCATCTTCTCCTTGCGCCCCAGAAACTTGATCATCTGACAGTAAGCAATATTGCTGTGCTTTTATACACCACATATAACCTGTCAAACTGCTTTATTTCCAAGTTACCATCATGTGTTACTCAGGAGCAACTGAGACATTTTGGGTTAGCTTTGTACATAGATATTGATGAGAAATCCAAAGCATGTTTTTCTGTAGAAAATACCTATGTTTATATCAGACTCAAATAGATCTGGAAAAGAGGTTGTTCCTTCTGCTCCTGCTGCAGTCTGTTTAGAAGAGATCCCAAAGAAGGATGGCTCTGTCTATATCACAAGTGTTACTAGTTTGGGACCATTTCATTCCCTGGAAAGGCTTCTGAAGAAACATATCAGCGTATTGGGAATCTGATGGGAGATGGAAAGGGCTTTGCTAGTGTTTGCTGGGACTTGAATGCTTGTGGTGGAAGGAAAACAAGAAGTAGTCATGTAGTTGCAGGAGCTGAAGGAAGTGAGACAGGTGCTTAGTAACTTGGAAATGACTTTGAATCCTTCAAGTTGGTTCTGAAGGAAGTTTCATTGCTCTCTTTGGTTCAAAGACAGGTTTCTGTTAGGCTGGGAAAAGCATTTCTAACTCTTGAAGGAGGTGGTAAAAGCACGTGATTTGAAGCATGGCACCTATCTACCTTCCCTTTCCCAGCAGTTCATCTGTTTGTTCTGGTCAAGCTTTGTCCTGGGATTTGCAAGTGATGTCCAGAAATGTCCGCTCTGCCTTGCAATGATTTCTCTCTAAGCTAGAAATGCAGAGGAGCGGCCGCTGCAGGTTGTAAGGGTTGCATTGGAAAGACACGTCTTGTCCTGGTTGGTTGGGGGCTGAATTGGGAGGAGGCAAATGGATGGAGTGATTACTCATGAGCGAGAAAAGGGCTGATAATATCTCCTGTTCAAGATGTTGCAAAAAGCTGAGGAATGGATTTTTCTTGGCAGATCGTTGCTGTGAATGTTAGTGGAGCTGTTGCGATGCAAGCCATGTGTAGGTGATGCTCAGCAGCATAGTCCTGGGACTACAGGTTTGGGAGCAGCGGCTGGACGTTTGCATTCCGTAGCTGTGCTCTGGGACACCGGAGCGCACTGAGCAGAAGGGAAGTACGCAGATGGTGTTTAAGGTGGCAGAGGAAGGGCGTATTGCCATGTTGGTGGCACCGTTGCAAAGCTCACCCTGTGTAGGTAATGCCCAGCACCAGCTTTCTGTCCTGAGGGAGAGGCAGAGCCAGCCCCAGTCCTCTCCTCGCTCTCCCAGTGCTGCACTAGTCAGTAGTTGATGCTTGAGGGGGGATTTGCTAGATGACCACCACCCTCATTCCCTGACTACCACAGAGCAGAAACGAGCTGGTGATTTAGTGTTAAGGCCAGAAATAGAGAAATCAGTCTCAGGGAATGCTAGCAGGGTCGCTTCTGTAAGCTGAGGCAGCTCACCTCAGTGAGCAGAGCTAATGGTGCCAAGATTGCCACCCTTAGGTGCTCCCACAGCCGAAGAGCCAGGACTGAAAGCTGGTGCTGGGCCTCTTCTGCACATGGTGAGCTCCGCAACCATGCCACCGGCACTGATCTCACTCCTCGCTTTCCCACCTAAAAGCCCAATTGAATGCAACATCTACGATGCAGGCTGGAGGCTGTGCCGAGCACGTTGCATTGAGCACGAACGTCCGGGCCCTGCTCCCGCAGCAGAAGAACCAGGACTGACAGCTAGTACTGGGCCTCTTCTGCACATGGTGAGCACTGCAACGGTGCCACCGGAATTGATCTCACTCTTCGATTTCCCACCTAAAAGTCCAATTGAATGCAACATCTACGATGCAGGCTGAAGGCTGTGCCGAGCCAGTCGCATTAAGCACGAACGTCCGGGCCCTGCTCCCACAGCCAAGGAGCGAGGATAAAAGGCTGGTGCTGGGTATCTTCTGCACATGGTGAGCTCCGTAACAGTGCCACCAGCATTGCTCTCGCTCCTCGCTTTCCCACCTAAAAGTCCAATTGAATGCAACATCTATGGTGCCCACTCGAGGCTGTAACGAGTCTGTCATATTGAGCACGAACGTCCAGGCCCTCCTCACAAAGCCAAAGAGCCAGGACTGAAAGCTGGTGCTGGGCCTCTTCTGCACATGGTAAGCTCCGCAACGGTGCCACCGGCATTGCTCTCGCTCCTCGCTTTCCCACCTAAAAGTCCAATTGAATGCAACATCTACGGTGCCCGCTCGAGGCTGTGCCGAGCCTATCGCATTGAGCACGAACGTCAAGGGCCTGCTCCCACAGCCGAAGACCCAGGATTGAAAGCTGGTGCTGGGCCTCTTCTGCACGTGGTGAGCTCCGCAACGGTGCCACCGGCATTGCTCTCGCTCCTCGCTTTCCCCCCTAAATGTCCAATTGAATGCAACATCTACGGTTCCCAGTCGAGGCTGTGCCAAGCCCGTCGCATTTAGCACGAACGTCCGGGCCCTGCTACCACAGCTGAAGAGCCAGGACTGAAAGCAGGTGCTGGGCCTCTTCTGCACATGGTGAGCTCCGCAACGGTGGCTCCGGCACTGCTCTCGCTCCTCGCTTTCCCACCTAAAAGTCCAATTGAATGCAACATCTATGGTGCCAACTCAAGGCTATGCCGAGTCTGTCGTATTGAGCATGAACGTTCCAGCCCTGCTCCCACATCCGAAGAGCCAGGATTGAAAGCTGGTGCTGGGCCTCTTCTGCACATGGGGAGCTCCGCAACGGTGCCACCGGCATTGCTCTCGCTCCTCGCTTTCCCACCTAAAAGTCCAATTGAATGCATAATCTACGGTACCCACTCAAGGCTGTGCCGAGCCCGTCGCATTGAGCACGAACGTCAGAGCCCAGCTCCTACAGCCAAAGAGCCAGGATAAAAAGCTGGTTCTGGGCCTCTTCTGCACATGGTGAACTCTGCAACGGTGCCACTGGCATTGCTCTCCGTCCTCACTTTCCCATCTACAAGTCGAATTGCGTGCATCCTCCAAGAAGCAGGCTGGAGGCTGTGCCGAGCCCGTCGCATTGAGCACGAACGTCAGGACCCTGCTCCCACAGCCGAAGAACCAGGACTGAAAGCTGGTGCTGGGCCTCTTCTGCACATGGTGAGCTCCGCAACGGTGCCACCTACATTGCTCTCGCTCCTCGCTTTCCCACCTAAAAGTCCAATTGAATGCAACCTCTTCGGTGCCCAGTCAAGGCTGAGCTGAGCCCGTCGCATTGAGCACAAACATTTGGGCCCTGCTCCCACAGCCGAAGAGCCAGGATAAAAAGTTGTCGCTCGGCCTCTTCTGCGCACAGCGAGATCCGCAACGGTATCACCGCATTGCTCTCGCTCCTCACTTTCCCACCTAGAAGTCCATTTGACTACAAGCTCTAAGATGCAGGCTCGAGGCTCTGCCGAGGCTGTCACATTGAGCACGAATGTCCGGGCCCTGCTCACACAGTCAAAGAGCCAGGACTGAAAGCAGGTGCTGGGCCTCTTCTGCACACGGTGAGCTAAGCAACGGTGCCACCGGCCTTGATCTCACTCCTCGTTATCCCACCTAAAAGTCCAATTGAATGCAGTATCTACGATGCAGGCGCGAGTCTGTGCCAAGCCCGTCGAATTGAGCACGAACCCTAACCCTAACCGTACACTAACCCTAACCTAACCCAACCCTAACCCCTAACACCTAACCCTCACTAACCCTAACCCCTAATCCTAACCCTAACCCCTAACCCTAAGCCCTAACCCTATACCCATACGCTAAGCCCTAATCCTCAATAACCCTAACCCTCACTTACCCTAACCCCTAATCCTAACCCTAACCCCTAACCCTAATCCCTAACCCTCACTAACCCTAAACCTAAACCCTAACCCTAACCATTAACGCTAACCCCTAACCCGAACACCTAACCCCAACCTCTAACCCTAAATCCTAAACTTAACCATACCCTAACCCTAACCTCTAACCCTAACCTCTAACCCTAACCTCTAACCCTAACCTCTAACACCTAACCTCTAACACCTAACCCTAACCCTCTGTAACTCTAACGCTAACCCTAACCCTAAAACCTAACCCTAAAACCTAACCCTAAAACCTAACCCTAACCCTAAACTCACTAACCCTAACCCTAAAACCTGAACCTAACTCTAACTGTATCCTAACCCTTACCCTACCCATAACCCTATCCCTTCCCCTAATTCTAACCTAACCCCAACCTTAACCCTAGCCTGTTATGTCTGGCTGCCACATCTGGCCCTCTGCATCACCTGGCTAACACAAACAAGGTTCGACGTGCTTGTCACTGCTCTCCTTGCCTGAGCCAGTGCTGTTTTTTTATAAGATGATACTTGTCTTCCGCACAGCCCTGCAGATTAAGAGGCACAGGCCCGAGGCATTAATGTTGTATCTCTTGTGACTTTGCCGTACCTGTCATGAGCTGTAGGGAGACTAAAATGAAAGAGACATCACCGACACCAAAATCTGACTGCAAAAGGCTGATGAACCCTCTGCTCTTTGGTAACCACCCTCAGTCTAAAGCTTTTTAAACCCTTTCTTGGGTCCTGAACCCCACAAGAGGAACCCTGCTCCTTCCTGACAGCTCCCCCTCCCCTGTACTTGCACTCCTGAACCCCCTGCACCAGCTCTTCCTCAAGAGCTGTTCTTCTAACCCTCCCCCTGCATTTTGCAGTACCTCTTATCTCCTATCTTGCCTGAGATGCTGGGCCTTGCTACGAACCTACAGCATACACGAAGTTGTGAGACTGATCATTTACTAGCAGCCTACAACAAGATGCACAGGTTCTAGGGACAGCAAGGTACTCTGCAAATAATTGTGAAAAGCAATAAGCCAGCCCTTGCTGAGAAAGACACAATCCATTTTCTCCACAGAACTTCCTTGACACACCCTGAAATTCCAAGTAGAAATCCACATGTAACCTTGTGTCTACTGGATAACGTCTCCTTAAGTCCTACAAGCAACAAATATTTCAGCTACTAATCCAATACAGAATAAAAGCAGCAGAAAAAAACCTCAAAACTCTACCTTCAGTAAAAACCCCACACAAAACACAGTACTAGAAAAAAACCCCAAACTCCCCCAAAAAATAGAGCATACCATTAAACTGCCTTACTAAACCTCAACACATGCTACAAATATACTACCCTGAAAAAAAAACCCACCCCATACAAAGATACTTACTAATACATACACTGGTAAAAGTTGACATGTCCTGAAAATCTCCTCTATTTCAATAAGCATCAAAAACTAACTGCACAAAAAAAGAAGAAAAAGAAAATCCCAAATCTTAGAAGCTATGAAAGACTGAATGAACTGCAGAGAAGTAACCCTAGTGAAGCCTAGGAACTGAATGAGCTCCCTAATGAAAGGCTGTGCCTCATATACGCCAGGCCCCACCCACAACCCTTCTCTCAATGCCCTAGGACAGGGGTGGGGCAAACAACCAGCTGGGATATAAGTAGCCTGATGAGCCACAGTCTGTTTTCTTTTCTAGCTGATGTCTGTAACAAACAAAGGGCCAAATAGAGAAAAAGATTCTCCACTAAAGCTAAAACACCGGCACTTTCACCAGGATTACATCTTGTGCTTCACAACATGGCTATGAAGGTAGTTAATCTCCTCTATTCTGCTTTGACAAAGGTATAAAACATCAGACTGTTTCTAGCCCATGTAGAAGTCCAGCACCAGCATTCTGTCCTTGATAGCTCTGGTGCTGTTTCCAGTGGCAAAGTGAGAGGGGACTGCCATGTTGATGGCACCAATCCTCAGCTCAACAGAGGTAGGTGATGCCTAGCACCAGCCTTCCATCCTGGCACACAAGGTGTGGGAGCAGACACTGCAAGATTTGCCTTCTACGAGCTGTGCTACTTAATGACTGAGAGCACTCAGTAGAGAGGCAGAAAGAAAATGTAGTTTTCGGTGGCAAACTGAGGGGAAAATACCACGATAAGAGCACCGTTCCAGACCTCAGCATGCAGAGGTGATAAACAGCAAGAGCTTTCTGTCCTGGCTCTTCGGCTGTGGGAGCAGGGCCCGGATGTTTGTACTCTACGTGCCGAGCTCCGGCACAGCTTCGAGTGCTTGCTGTAGAGGATGAATTCAATTGGACTTTTAGGTGGGATAAACGAAGAGGAAGACCAATGCTGGAGGCACCGATGCGGAGCTCACTGTGTGCAGAAGAGGCCCAGCACCAGCTTTCAGTCCTGGTTCTTCGGCTGTGGGAGCAGGGCCCGGACGTTCTTCCTCAATGCGACGGGCTCGGCACAGCCTCGAGCCTGCATCGTAGAGGAAGCACGCAATTGGACTTCTAGGTGGGATAACGAGGAGCGAGAGCAATGCAGTGGCACTGTTCCAGAGCTCACCATGTGCAGAAGAGGCCGAGCAACAACTTTTTATCCTGGCTCTTCGGCTGTGGGAGCAGGGTCCGGACATTCATGCTCAATGCGACGGGCTCGGCACAGCCTCGAGCCTGCATCGTAGTTGTTGCATTCAGTTGGACATTTAGGTGGGAAAGTGAGGACCGAGAGCAATGCCGGTGGCACCGTTGCAGAGCTCACCATGTGCAGAAGAGGCCCAGCACCAGCTTTCAGTCCTGGCTCTTCGGCTGTGGGAGCAGGGCCCGGACCTTCGTGCTCAACGTGACGGACTCAGCACAGCCTCGAGTGGGCACCGTAGATACTGCGTTCAATTAGACTTTTAGGTGGAAAAGCGAGGAGCGACAGCAATGCCGGTGGCACCATTGCGGAGCTCACCATTTGCAGAAGGGGCCCAGCACCAGCTTTCAGTCCTGGCTCTTCGGCTGTGGGAGCAGGGCCCAGACGTTCGTGCTCAACGTGACAGGCTCAGCAGAGACTCGAGTGGTAACCATAGATGTTGCATTTCAGTGCACTTTTAGGTGGGAAAGCGAGGAGCGAGAGCAA
Organism: Strigops habroptila; assembly: GCF_004027225.2. Taxonomy (NCBI): domain Eukaryota; kingdom Metazoa; phylum Chordata; class Aves; order Psittaciformes; family Psittacidae; genus Strigops; species Strigops habroptila. Next base: position 505,755 of record NW_022651105.1, read on the forward strand.
TGCTAGAGTCATGGTTGCGGAGCTCACCATGTGCAGAAGAGGCCCAGCACCAGCTTTCAGTCCTGGCTCTTCGGCTGTGGGAGCAGGGCCCGGACGTTCGTGCTCAATGCGACGGGCTCAGCACAGCCTGCAGTGGGCACCATAGATGTTGCATTCAAATGCACTTTTAGGTGGGAAAGCAAGGAGCGACAGCAATGCCGGTGGCACCGTTACAGCGCGCACCACGTGCAGAAGTGTCCCAGTATCAGCTTTTTATCCTTGCTCTTCGGCTGTGGGAGCAGGGCTCAGACGTTCGTGCTCAATGTGACAGGCTCAGTACAGCCTCGAGTGGGCACAGTAGATGTTGCATTCAAATGCACTTTTAGGTGGGAAAGCGAGGAGCGAGAGCAATGCCGGTGGCACCATTGCGGAGGTCATCGTTTGCAGAAGAGGCCCAGCACCAGCTTTCAGTCCTGGCTCTTTGGCTGTGGGAGCAGGGCCCGGACTTTCGTGCTCAATGTGACGGGCTGTGCACAGCCTCGAGCCTGCATCATTGAGGATGCACGCAATTGGACTTTTAGGTGGGAAAGCGAGGAGCGAGAGCAATGCCGCTGGCACTGTTGCGGAGCTCACCGTGCGCAGAAGAGGCCCAGCACCAACTTTCAGTCCTGGCTGTTCAAATGTGGGTGCGGGGCCCGGTTGTTCGTGCTAAATGCGACGAGCTCAGCACAGGCTCAAGCCTGCAGCGTAGAGGATGCACACAATTGGACCTTTAGGTGGGAAAGCGAGGAGCGAGAGCAATGCCGGTGGCACCGTTGCAGAGATATGTTTCTTCAGAAGCCTCTCCAGGGAATGAAATTGTGAGCCGAGAGAAGAACACATAACCACTCTAAGGAGGTTATATGTGGTGCTTTATTCCGAGGCCCCGGGAACCAGGGGTACCCACCCAAATCTGGTTCCGAAGACCGTTACAACGTGCTCACAATTTATCCTGTAAAGTATTACATATGCATCACCTTTCCCACTATGCTGATACATATTCATGACCTATCCCCGCTTCGTATTATAATGAGTACAAAAGTCATTTCCATATGTTCTGCGCTTGCGCAGTGCCTCCTGGTGGTCGTGGGCAGGGGTCTCAAGATGAAGTAAGTAATCTTCCTCAGATGAAGTAAGACGTCTTCCTCGCTGTGTACTTTTCACCTTTTGAGTCCTGGATAGGTTCCAACGATGATGCTTTCACCAGCATTCTTCTTATCTCTTTCTGACTGGTACTGGTATGCATCTTCGTTTCTTATCTTAAAGGTTCTGCTTTGAAGTAACCTGGGGAGTACTGCTTCGCCTGGGGAGTACTGCTTCGCTTGGATAGTCTCATATATTTATCTCCACGTCCTAGTTACCAAACTTTCCAGTAGCCTTGAGTGCAGACACCCAGCTCGGCCAAGGTCTGTCTTTGCTGTCAGGACTTTTTATGCGGTACTAGAAAACTCAGCAAGTTTCAAACTGTTAGCAACAGGCTTAACGGAACATAAATCAAGCAACTCACAAGTCTAATTACTCTATATATCTAACAAAATGGTCCCAAACTAATAACACTTGTGATTTAGACAGAGCCATCCTTGCTTGGGATCTCTTCTAAACAGACTGCAGCAGGAGCAGAAGGAACAACCTCTGTTCCAGATCTGTTTGCGTCTGATATAAACATAGGTATTTTCTACAGAAAAACATGGTTCAGATTTCTCATCAATATGTATATACAAAGCTAAACCAAAATGTCTCAGTTGCTCCTGAGTAACACATGATGGTAACTTGGAAATAAAGCAGTTTGACAGGTTATGTGTGATGTATAAAAGCATAGCAATATTGCTTACTGTCAGATGATCAAGTTTCTGGGGCGCAAGGAGAAGATGGAAGGGATTCCAGCAGCCTTGCCTGCATTTCCTCTAGTCTTGCTCTGGACGATCACAAGCAGACAAGAGCAGCAACAAGGCTGAGGAAAAACAAACAAGAATTGACAACATGAGACCAGCAAAAGCATTACTGGAGTGGTCTAAACCTGTTTGCTAATCCAATCCAGCATCATCAAAGCTCTTCAGAACATCAGGGAGTGCCAAAAAGACGCAAACATTGTGGAGAATGTGCTGGAACCCTGAAAAACAGCTTTAGACTTTGTTGTTTCCCCCTGTTTTCCTTTGTACCCTGTCTTTACTGTCTGTGCAGGACTGGGGTCACCGGCACACTCTTTCTGCTGCAGCACAGAACGGCTGATGCCTGTGTCGCTGACTCAAACCTGAGACTGAAAAGGACTAGTTAGCATTTACTAGTGGGAGCTGCTTTCCAAAGAAACACAGAGGGGGTTTAAATCAAAAGAGTCAATTGGAAAAACCAGAGAAGCAGGGGAAAATTGCTGTTCTTCCTGGTTTACAGGTAGGGAAACTGAGGCACAGACCACTGAAATCATCCCAGAAAGGCTCTAAGGGGAGAGATGGAGAGCTTGAAAAAGACCCAGAGCAGGGCTTCACAAGGACACAACCTCAATCTGCCTCTGATCTCAAGAGCCAAGATGAAGGTTTGGCAGGAGTACACCTGCTGGCACATATATGCCCAACGTCAGCAAGGACCTACTCTGCCACCCAGTATCGTCCATGACAAGTGCTGCAGTTTCCAACAGGCACCTCCCTGATGCTTGCACCAGCAGGGATCTTGCAAGCCCTGCACATGACCCAGCAGCTCTGTGCCTCAGTTTCCCCTCTCCCAGACACAGCAAGGGGGCCCAAGGTAGGCCGAGACCAGCTGTGGGGGAGATCTCATCAGCCCTTTGGCCCAGGCACTTGTTTCTACAGCACCTGGGCAGACAATGAGTCTTTCCTTCTGCTTTGGGCTGTCACAGCCCAGGGCAGCAGCTGAGGAAGAGCAGAGGAGGCACAGGGCTCATGCAAAGGTCTCACACTGAGCTCCCCTACAGAATTGTTTGGACACTTTCATCGTGTTATCTGGCTGCTCTGTGCTTATTTCTCCCTCCTTCTACATGGTGACACTGACACCAGCCACTCGCATGAAATGCTTTCAAACACAAAATCACGATTAGATACAGCTCATGTTATTGCTGCATGCTGTAAGCAAGGCCTAGTCCAAAGAATATATAGATTATTTAAAGAGAGGTAGGGGTTTGGCGGCCAGCACAGCAAGTCAGTACTGTTTGCAACAACCACAGGCACAGAGCCCAATGGCATTGGTTTAGACCCCTCCATGTTTCAGTGCAAGGAACAGGGAGCACTCAGCAAAGCAAAAAGTACCTCTTAACAAAGACACAACATGCATTTGGGCATTGCCTGGTGCTAAGGCAAGCAGCATTCACACCAACAATAGGGAGCACAACCAGGCTCTAAAGCACAGCAAGCAACTTCTCTAAAGCACATAACCTACTGCCTACCCACCCCACAGCACAGGGCACAGAGGAATCCTGCTCCAAGAAGGGCACCATCACTGGCTACCCTCAGGCCAAACTCATCATTCAGAGGTTTAAGACCTTCAGAAAAGAGCCAACTTTCATTCTGCATCCCACTCTCAGGGCAGCATGCAAATCCCTTCCAGCTCTCCTTACCTCCTTTCTCTGCCATGCTCCTGTTGTCAGTCCTCAAGGAAGAAGGCAGCACTAAGCTCTCCCTCAGAAGCACACAGAAGGCTCAAGGCAGCGAGTGGAGAAGCCCATGTACATCAGCAGAGCCCAGCCCTCCAACCAAACCAGAACTACTTTCTTCCCACAGCAAAGCCAAGTTCAGCTCATACTTTCCACCTCAGAAAACCACAAGAAAAGGAACCCAACTCCCTGCACACCTTCCTCTGCAAGCCCAACCCTCCCAGAACAATCAACAGCTTCAGAGAACCTTCTGGTGCCTGCTAAGGGGAACCAAGCCCACCTGAGAGCACATTGCTCCCACTCATCTCACTGCTCATTCTGGAGCTGAAACCCACCAACAGGAATCCAGGGAGGCTTAGGAGCACTTACGGAAACATCCACTTAATTCCCACACATGGAGACCTCCGGAACGGTGCCACCAACATGGATGTCCTCCCTTACGTACCCATCTAAAACTCCATCTGCATAAAGCCCCACTGGACACCAGTCTCCAGTGACCGAGACAGCAGCTCCCAAAGTGCAAACGTCCAGTGTGGAGAAGAGAAGGCTCGGGGGGACCTTCTCGCTCTCTGCAACTCCCTGAAAGGAGGTTGTAGTGAGGGGGGGCAGGCTCTTCTCCCAAGGAAAAAGTGATAGGACAGGAAGAGACCGCCCCCCCCTCACTACAACCTCCTTTCAGGGAGTTGTAGAGAGCGATAAGGTCCCCCATGTCTTCTCCACACTAAACCCCCCAGGTTCCACAGCCATTCCTCATCACACTTGTGCTCCAGGCCCTTCACCAGCTTCATTGCCCTTCTGTGGCCCCGCTCAGCACCTCTTGTCGTGAGGGGCCCAGAACTGGACACAGGATTCAAGGTGCAGCCTCACCAAGTGCCCAGTAGAAGGGGACAGTCACTGCTCTGCTCCGGCTGGCCACACTGGTGCTAATACAAGCGTTGCTGTGCCCTGTCCTCGCTGCATGAACGGAGGGGACTGCAAGTGCCTGTATCCCACCGCTGCATCTCCTCCCAGGTCTAGACTGAGCGGCGGCAGTGGGAGAACCTGCTGCAGGGCCATGAGCTGGGGCTGTCACCCAAAGCAGCATCCCTGCACCCCAACATGCTGTGTGTGGGGATCCTTCCTTCTGGGGCCTAAGAAAGGTGGGGTTTGGGAACATTTAGGGCTACCAGCAGTGTTGGGAGGGACGGAGATGCCTGAGGCTGGGTGGGTTTGGCATACAAGGTGGATTTTGGGGTGTTTTAGGGGTACCATGGGGATTGGAAGGGATGAAGGTGCCTGGGGCTGGAGAACTGCTGCAGCGCACCCTCCGCCTGCCAGCTCCCCGCTTGGACACATGGCAAACAGGGAAGATCCCTGTTGGCCATAGGCGCAGCAGTCTCTATGTGCAATATTGGCTCTTACATTCTCTCATCTCTGTTTAAGAGCACCAGATATATTTATGTAGGGGCTCTTCATCAGGGACTGTAGTGATAGCACAAGGGGCAGCGGATTCAAGCTTAAACAGGGCAGATTTCAGTCAGACATAGGGAAGAAGTTCTTCCCTGGGAGGGTGCTGAGACGCTGGCACAGGGTGCCCAGAGAAGCTGTGGCTGCCCCATCCCTGGCAGTGTTCAAGGCCAGGTTGGACACAGGGGCTTGGAGCAACCTGCTCTAGTGTGAGGTGTCCCTGCCCAAGGCAGGGGGTTGGAACTAGATGATCTTAAGGTCCTTTCCAACCCTAACTCTTCTAGCCTTCTATTTGACTACACGTCCCGCGAGTAAGGGTCTCTGTGGGCAAGGGTCTCTTAGCTCAGGGAGTGTGACTTTTAGGATTAGAATGGAGCAAGTTGCTTTAGGAACACCGTTTCATTTCCCATTGGCACCCCCTTTCCTAAGCTGTCTGAGGTTGGCCGTTACTCTCCTGATCCACGTGGTACCAGTCTTCTACCTCTCCTCAAGCTCTAGGGGCTCATAAGGAACCGCTGCTTCTCCTTGTTACCTGCACTTCTAAACTGCCCATTTTCAAGCTTTCACACACAGAGCCCTTTACAAAACCTCCACTTCTTTATTGCTGGATGACATGGTGTCAGGTTTGGAGTCTGTGCTGGCTGGATGCCTCTCTGCTGCCTGGTGCTATTCAGAGCAAGGGTCCCTCTGCCCCTGCTGTCTCCAGAAGATGGAGCGCTGGGAACGCGGCAGCTCAGGAGCCGCTCTTTTAGCTCTTTTGTTTCTGAAGCTCTTTAGTCCAGGTTTAAGGATGACACCCCTTTCCCTAAGGAAAGGTCTGCCGCTCCCAGCTGTCCAGCATCAGCAGCAGAGCGCTCGCAGGCGCCATCCCAACGTGCGCCGCACCGGTGGCCTTCTCAGGATGAGCACGGTCTGAATTGCCAGGGAACAGATGACGGGATCGCTTTCCTCCGGCAGCGTCTCAAGGGCTGTGAGCCAAAGGGACAGAGCTGAGATGAGCCTCCCATAGACCCCCAGGCATCCTCCCCAGAGCCTGCTCCCTCCTCACCTCGGCAGATCTGCTCCAGCTTCAGCTCGTTCCTGCCCCTTAGGGGCCGCGCGGCCAGTCCTGGGCACAGAGATCCATCAGCCCCCTGCTCCCCATCGGTGCTGAGCCCAGGGATCCCCGGGGGGGCAGCGGTAGGGATTGGGGCCTGGCGGCCTAAAGAGGGACCCCAGGGGCTGTGGCTCACCGATGAACCTGATGGCTGCCTCTCGCAAGGGGGCCTGAGCATCCTCCAGGTACGGCACGCTCTGGTCCAGGTATTCCTCAGCCCTTTTCCTGCTCCGCTCCAGCTGCAGAGAGCACAAGGGGATGGGATGCCACAGAGCCTCCCCGCTTGGCTGCAGCAGTCCCTTCTCCCAGCGCCTCCCTTTCCCCTTGCCCGTTCCCATCTCCCAGCCAGGAGCCCTGTGGGATGGGCAGGGTGGTCCAAGGGATGCCAATGGGCACAGAGATGGGAGAGGGACGTGGAGAAGAGACATGGCTGCAGAGCGCAGAGCCCCTCACCAAGCACTCTGCAATCCTCCATGTCTGCCTTGTCTTCAGGAGGTGTTGGATCTCTCGCCATCCGAGGAGCGTTGCTGCAGAAAGGAGCGCTTCCCTGGAGGCCTGCACAAGAACGGGACGTAGGAGATGGCACCATGGCCTGGGCAAGGAGAGCCTGGGTGATCCTGGGGTGATCCCACCCTTTGGAAGGTGGGACATGCCCTGGCCCAAAGATGGGGGGCTCTGAGATCTGTACCTCGGCCACTCTGTCACTCTGGTCGCTCATGCGGAGGAAGAGCGGGACCAGAAAGCCCCGTGTGCTGCTCCTCATCCTCCTCTTGTCGCTCCTCACCACCGAGTCCAGCAGGACTCTGAAGAGGCGGATGGAGAGCTCTCGCAGCTGGCTGGACTCCTGGTGGCAAGGAGGAAAGGGGGACTTTGAGCAAGAGCAGCTCCCTGCCCATGCTGATGTGAGGGGGGAAGCTGTGGGGGCAGATCCTGCAGCAGGGGGAAGCTGTGCTGGGATGCAAAGCCCAGAAACCATCCCATGAGAGCCCAGGGAGCAGCCCCTGCTCCGAGTCATTGCAGGGTGCCCCATCTGCAGGGCCCAGCAGCCTTACTCCATCAAAGAGGGGCAGGAGGTCCCCAACCAGCTGCACAGCAATGGGGCTGGCTTCCTTCTTCAGTAGGTGGCCCATCGCGTTCCTTATGATCACCAGGGCCTTTATCTTGACCTCTTCCTTGGCGTTCCAGAGCCTGCCCATCATGTGTGGCAGGAGGATCTGCAGTTTCCTTGCCTGTAGGAAGAGATGGAGGTTCCTTGTTGTGAAACCCTGACACAACACTGCACTCACCAAGGTGCACCATTGCCAAGAGGGTTCCCCATGACCATGCCCTGACCCACCCCAAGAGGGCTCCCCATGACCATGCCCTGCTCACCAAGTCAGGTCTCTCCGACAGCACAATGAGGTTCTCAAGCAACAGGGACACTGTCCGCAGGCTTGGGTGGTCCTGAGAGCTCTCGACATGGGACTCCTCACCAGCATCCTCATTGGAGGCCATGGCCTGAAGGAAACACAGCAGTGAGCCACTACAGAGCCTGCGGGGCTCGCTGGAGGCCATCAAGGCCCTTTCTAACTCACAACCAAGGCAGGGATGGAGGTGTCTCCTGTGTCCTGCAGTATCCCGAGCAGCTCCCGTAAGACCTCCAAAGTCTTGGGCATGGTGAGGATCAGCTCCCACATGTCCATGCCAGCGCTGCAAGCCAGAGAGCTGTGTCAGCATGGTCCATGCATCCCATGGGATGCCGTGGGCAGGCAGCAGAGGGCAAAGGTGGTGCTCCCCATGGGAGGGGTGGAAAGGACCTGAAGATCATCTAGTTCCAACTCCCCTGCCATGGGTTCTTGGGTCTGGAAGCCAGAGAGTCTTCAGGCCCCTCTGCCCACAGGGAACAAGCCCTCAAGGCTGATACCTGTCACTTGAGGGAATGTTCAGCACCATGCTGATGGTCAATGCCCTCGGGTGCTTCAGGACCAGCAGGATAAGGAGGGCGCCCAGCTTGCACCACGCTGAATCTCTGCTGCTCTGCTGCAGGCTTTCATGGATGCTCCTTACGATGCTTGGCACCTGGAGGGGGGAACACAGGGGAGGATGGTGCTGCTGCCACTGGAGTGCAGCCATTTCCCATCCTTCTCTGCTGCATGAAAGTGGCTTCGAGTCACCTCCTAGGTTTGGGAAGGAGGGAGGGAGGGAGGAAGAAGGCCTGACAGGACTGAAGGGCATGGCAACCCAGCCACAGGCCACTCACATCTGCCAGCCAGAAGTCAAGGTCTCTCATGACCAGATCCAGAATGTCTTCTGCTACCCACTTCTCAAAGATGCTGGAGTCTCTCATCGCCTCGACGGCCACGCAGACAAAGTCTGTCCTCTCCCGTGGATAAAGGGAATTTGCAAACGCCTAGGGGAGGAAGGTTGGGCTCATGGGCACCGCACTGTCCCTGCTTGAGGACAGCAGGGACCGTCCCACCAGGGACAGTGAGGCCACACCAGCCCCTGCTGCTTCTGGATGCCTTTGCTCACACACGTGCCCTGCTCTTGCCACAGAGTCCCAGCAATGGGGGGAGCTCATTACCATGGTAAGGTCTTGGGCACTGTTTTCTTCTTCCCATTTGAGCTCTTCTCCTTCCCCCTTTGGCTTTGGCCTGCCTGAACAACAAGGGAGACACAGAAGAGTCAGGAGGACACAGCAGCTTTGCCATCAAGCTTCCCAAACCACCCCGAGATCTGCAGGACACAAGCGCTCAAGGAGGTTACTGGAGGGCATCAGGAAGAGCTTCTTGCTGCAGGCACTGGAGTGCTGCAGGCATGGAGCTGCTCTTCACAAACAGGGAAAACCTGCCTTTGGGACATGGGAGTCAGTGGTAGCTTTGGCTGTGGGGACCACAGAAGAGCAGGGCTCAAGATGCTGAAAGGAGGGAGGAAGGCGAGAAGCAGCCCCACCAGGAGACGTGTGTGTGCAGAGGGATGAAGCCCACCACAACTTCTCTTACTTTCTTGATGCTGGAGGTAATTATAGAGGCACCAAAGAGCACTCCAAGCTGGAGAGCTTGTCTCATCCTTGGCAAATCGGAAAAGGATGAGACGACCCAGAAGCTGTCCCAGGAGCGGGACTGAGAGTTCTTCTTGGGAGACAGGGCTGCATAGGTCTGTTTCAGTCGGGTGCAAGCCCTGCGGGAGGAAGGTGGAAGAACAAGAACAAGGTGAAGAACCTGAAGAACCCAAAAAAGAATGTAGAAGAAGAAAGGAAGGAGGAGAAGGAAGGAGGGGAAGGAAGGAGGGGAAGGAAGGAGGAGAAGGAAGGAGGAGAAGGAAGGAGGAGAAGGAAGGAGGAGAAGGAAGGAGGAGAAGGAAGGAGGAGAAGGAAGGAGGAGAAGGAAGGAGGAGAAGGAAGGAGGAGAAGGAAGGAGGAGAAGGAAGGAGGAGAAGGAGAAAGACCAGAAGAAGAATCTGAAGGAGAATGAAAAAAGAAAGAAGAAAGAAGAAGAAGAAGAAGAAGAAGAAAGGAGAAGGATAAAGAAGAAGGAGGAGAAGGAGAAAGGAGGAGGAGGAGAAGGCAGAGGGCAGGCAGGCTTTGCAGGGCCCCGTCTCCCCAAGCAGCCCCATGTGGGGAGAGCTGCCGCCTGCTCTGGTGTGCAGGGAGGGGGAGATGCTCTGGCTGGAGCCTGCCTGGTCCTTACCCTCAGTGTGTGATGGTGAAGCAGCAACTGGCTCAGGGTCCTGATCCTCCCCAGGGCCCTCTCCCGCACCACGGCGCTCTCAGAGCTGGTGAAGCTCAGCAGGACCTGTGCAGAGAGAAGCTGCTGGTGTGCCCTGGGAGCAGACACGTGCTGCAGCAGGAGCAGCATGGGCTGGACCCGCACTCCTTCCATCAAGGCTTCCTCTGAGCCTCTACTGGGGTTCCTGATGCTGAACATCACCCCGAGGGAGTCAGGATCAGCCCGTGGCTTTGTGTGTCAAGGGGAGGATGGAGGGGCACCAGTACAGGAAGGGACATTCTGGGGTGAGAAGAAGCTGGGGAAGTACATTGGGTGCCTGCAGCCTGCAGGGAAACAGGCCCAGGCACAGTGCAGGATGGGCTGCGGTGCAATGGCCAAGGCTGAATAAGACAGAACCAAGGTCTTTGTCCCCTTGGCTGTGGCTGATGTCTGTGCCACAAAGGCCTAAGAGAAGACACATCCTCATTTCCAGGGCTGGGCTGAAACTAGCAGCAAAAATCCACTACCTCATCACTGTCCCTGCCCATGGCAGGGGACTGGAACTAGATGATCTTCAGGTCCTTTCCAACCCAACCCATTCTATGATTCTATGCTTACAGTGTACATATAAATATATATACATATATATATATGCAGATATATATAAAAGACATGTTAATACTTTAAAGAGTGGCTTATCTAATAGTTAAGGGGAAGGGAATTTTCCTAACAAGTCCCGTGGGTCCCACCAAGCTGGTCCCAAACCAGGCTGATGAGAGGCAGCAAAGATGCCAGCCCAGGGGGGATCAGTCTCCTGAGAGTGGGCAGCAAAGCCTCTAGTGGGGTTCCTGCCCCTTTGGCTTCGTATAACTGCCCCTTGCGCCTGGGCACGTAGATAGATGCCACCCTCTGCAGCCACTGTGCTCCAGAAGGGCCTTGGTTACCCAAGGGAGGTGGGCACCACCCCTGCAGGGCGCTCTCTGTGCATGGCACTGGTGTGGGGACCATCCACTCAAGCAAGAGCGCTGTTCCCAGGGTGAGCAACAGCCCCTGTGAACCCCATTCAGCACATGCCAGACCTGCAGGATGTTCCGCAGCTTCTCGCTGGCCCTGGGGGCAGGAGAGTTGAGCACCAGCCTCCAGAGCATGTTGTCCGTGGATTCCAGCATCTGCAAGGAGGACAGAGCGTAGCACTTAAGGTGCCAGCTGGGCTTAAACCATGCTCATCCCGCAGCACTGCGTGACCAGGGAGCAGCCGCAGGGAGCTGTGGGCTCCTGTAGCTCCTCCAGCACTTACGAAGATAAAGTAGTATGTGTCCAGGCCCGAAAACTCCTCCTTTGGAGGAAGGAAGAAGACACTTCTGCAGCAGATTTCCAGGAGGCTTTCCTCCTGGCCTGCCAGCCCTGTCTCCACTGAGCTGCAAAGAGAGAGGGCTCCAGTTGGACACTGCTGCTGGGAGCAGTGCCTCGAGGCCTTGGGCAGGGGGACACAGAGCTCTGGGGTCCCCAGGAGGGATGGGCAGTTGTGGTACCTCAATTCTGCTATGGCATCCATGGCGAGATGCCGCACCTTGGTGAACAGTTGGTCCATGGGCTCCTGTTGGAGCAGCATCTGCAGAGCACAATGGCGATAAGGGACGTGGTAGATGCCAGCACCCAGTGCCACCAATGCTGCCCTCACTGAGTGCTGGAGGCCTTGCCCCCTGCCCATAGCATCCCCAGGGTGCTCTCCTCACCTTGATCATCTCTGCCAGATGGTATTTGTGGCAGAAGACATCCAGCCCCTGGTGCAAGCCGCAGTACCTGGCGGTGCACAACAGGCAGCAGATGCTCTCTAGAAAGCCAATCTTCTGGTGCTCATCCTGGAAACCAGGGGGGACAGAGACACAAACAGGCAGTATGAGAGGGGACAGCGGGACTGGACTCTAGGGGGGCCCTGGTTGAAGCCAGCACCCACCAGCAGAGCCCCTGTTCACAATGGCCATGCCTACCATTGTTGGGCTTTTGACAAATGCCTTGATGCGCTCCACGTTGTCCTGCTCCAGTCTGTAAACGGGTAACCAGGTGGCATCTAATAGAGGAGGAGAAGAGCTTTGGAGAGCAGAGGAAGGAGCTCTGCCCTCCGCCAGCATGCCAGGGAAATGTGGTGCTGGTGTCGAGCACCATAGAGTCAGAGAACCCTAGAACGGGTTGGGTTGGAAAGGACCTGAAGATCATCTAGTTCCATGACATGGAACCATGACACGATTTAGTGTGTGGTGTCCCTGCCTGTGGAGGACATCAGTGGAACTGGATGAGCTTAAGGTCCTTTCCATCCCAAACCATTCTATGATTCTATATCACCCAAGGCTCTGTCCAACCTGGCCTTGAACGCTGCCAGGGATGGAGCATTCACCACCTCTTTGGATAAGCTGTGCCAGCGCTTCTCCACTCTCACAGGCAAGAACTTCTTCCTTATGTGCAACCTGAGCTTCCCCTGTTTCAGTTTAAACCCATCACCCCTTGTCCTGGTCCCAGACCAACAGGGCCTCTCACTCACCAGTCCTCAATGGCAGGACCGGGGGTTCCTCATTGGACTCCGGTGAAGATCTGCTCTTCTGGGGAGCCCTGTTCTCCTCCTCCCAGGCCCTCCTTGGGGTTCTGGGGGGTTTCTTCGCCATCCTGTGGATGAAGGAAAAAGATTGAGGTGGTGGAGGGGGAAGCTTGGACCAAACGCATCAGGGCTGAGCTCAGGAGCAACCCACCGGCTCCTTGCTCCTGCCCTGTCCCATCGCCATGAGCCGTGACTTGATATAAGGATTATGATGGGGTGTGGTGATATGTTCTATGAAATGAGGAAGATGATGAGATGCGATGGGTGAGATGAGATGAGATGGATGAGATGAGGTGAAGATGTGGTGTCGTGATGTGGTGTGATGATGTGGTGTGAGGAAGATGATGCGATGCAGTGCGATGAAATGAGATGAAGATGAAATGGGATGAAGATGAGCTGAGCTGAGGTGATGACATGCGATGAGATGAGACCAGATGGGATCACCTCCATCACACCCCAGCTGAGGAGGAGGAAAATGCACTTGGGGAGGGGAGAGGAGGATTTTTCACACGTACTTGGTCAGAAGTTGTCTTTCCGTAGCTTTCTGTCCGCAATCCACTGAGGTGCGGTACCAGCAATGCAGCTTGCTCACGAGAGACTCAACCACTCCGTGAGCTCTTCTGTCAAGTGCCACACACAGGGACAGCCCTGGCTTTATACCTGGCTGTGCCTACCTCAGCGCCGGTGCTTTGTGGCATCATAGGTGGTGGGTGATGTCACAAGAGCCAAGGCAGCGCCGGGTTTCGAGGCAATGTCCACCCTGAGTGGGAGCAGGTTTGGCTCCTCTGCACCAGGGAAGACACCCTCCACCTCCAGAGCATCTCCTCCCATCGGAGGGGGCAGCTCTTTGCATTCCCACTCAAGAGCGACAGCTTTGGGAGCTCAGATGCCCTGAGGGAGGAATGTGAGCAGGAGAGCTTGAGGACCTTCCTGCATTCACTCTGCTCCGTCCAACCCGGCCTTAAACACTGCCACGGATGGAGCATTCACAACTTCCTTGGGTGAAGAAAAACTGCAGGTGACAGGTCGGGCACCCCGGGATGTTTGGTGACAAGAGCTGCGATTCCAGAAGGGACACAACATTCGGGGTGGACACCGGGCACATATAACATCGCCATGCACCTGACAGGCCACATGTCTGGGTGATGCCATGTCCCATGTCAGCACGCCTTCAGTGCTGAGCACGAGTTGTCCCACTTCCAAGCACCTCTGATGGAACCGGTCTAATAAAGCTGTGCTAACCCTGAGTCAGCCGCAGGAGCTCACCCACAGTGCCACCTATGCTACCTAACCCAACACCTCTGCTGCCTCAAGTGCCACCTACACTACCCAGCCTGACACCTACGATACCCAACGTGACACCCACACCACCTGACATCTACACGTCCCAACCTCACACTGCCTGCACCCCTTAACAACTGCCCGTATCCCTGCTGAGAGGATAATCTGCAAATAGCCTACAGTGTGTCCCCAAAGTGTGCCCTTACCTGCTGGGGCCCTCTCCTCGCGCCTGCGTTTCAATGATGTCCTGTCTCTTCACCGTCTACTGCTCACCCCTAAACACCCACCGTGACCGCCACTGACCACCACCAAGCAGTGCCCTCCTGCATGGGCCAATGCAGATCTCCTCAGCATCCTCTGGTGAATTCTTGCCGCTCAGGGCTCGTGCCATTCAGCATCTCCATGGGCTGGCATTGCTAAAAAAACCCCACTTGCTTCCATCGCTGGCCACTCACCTTCCTCCTCTTCATCCTCCTCCTCCTCCTCTTCTTCTTCTTCCTCCTCACTATACCTTGCTGCAGAAAAACAGGGCACCTACCATACAGGATGGTACTGGCATTGCTGTTGCCCAGCTTGTTCGTGGCAACACACATGTAGTTGCCACAGTCCTCCTCTGAGAGGTTGAAGAAGGGCAGCGTGGACAGGCTGCCCTCGCTCTCGATCCGCACACCTTCCAGCCCATTGGCTAACCTGCAGGGTTCAAAAACACATGATGATGCTTCGAGTGCAACATGCTGTGCCCCCTGCTCTTCCCACCAGCCATGTCCCACACATTCCCCCTCCAGACTCCCCACATCCCACCAAGACAAGCCCTGACACGCTCCCCATTCCCTAATCAATCTCCCCGCACAACATACCCTGCTCAAATCAACCCTACCAGCCAACGCCATTGTCTCTGAGCGAAACAACCCACTTAGACCCAGCAACATGTGTTGAACCCACCCCTCCTCCACACAAGGCCCTTGACCACTTGGCTCTCAACCAGCGTCCTCCTTCAATCACTGAAACTACGCCAAGGGAACGGGGAGGAAAATCACAGAAGTGTAATACCCACAGGTTAGAGAAAAGAACAGCGTAATAACTACAGAACAATCATGGAATCATAGGATCACCGTAGATGATGCACGCAATGGGACTCTGTGATGGGAAAGCGAGGAGTGAGAGCAATGCCGGTGGCACCGTTCCGGAGCTCACCATGTGCAGAAGAGGCCCAGCACCAGCTTTCAGTACTGGCACTTCGGCTGTGGGAGCAGGGCCCGGACGTTCGTGCTCAATGCGACAGGCTCGGCACAGCCTCGAGTGGGCACCGTAGATGTTGCATTCAATTGGACTTTTAGGTGGGAAAGCGAGGAGTGAGATCAATGCCGGTGGCACCGTTGCGGACCTCACCATGTGCAGAAGAGGCCCAGCACCAGCTTTGAGTCCTGGCTCTTCAGCTGTGGGAGCAGGGCCCGGACGTTCGTGCTGAATGAGACAGGCTCTGCATAGCCTTGAGCCTGCAACGTAGAGGATGCACGCAATTGGACTTTTAGATGGGAAAGCGAGGAGCGAGAGCAATGCCAGTGGCACCGTTTCATAGATCACCATGTGCAGAAGAGGCCCAGCACCAGCTTTCAGTCCTGGCTCTTCGGATGTGGGAGCAGGTCCCGGATGTTCGTGCTCAATGCGACGAAATGGGCACAGCCTCGAGTGGGCACCGTAGATGTTGCATTCAATTGGACTTTTAGGTGCGAAAGCGAGGAGCGAGATCAATGTCGGTAGCACCGTTTTGTAGCTCACCATGTCCAGAAGAGGCCCAGCACCAGCTTTCAGTCCTGGCTCTTCGGCTGTGGGAGCAGGGCCCGGACGTTCGTGCTCAAAGCGACGGGCTCGGCACAGCCTCGAGCCTGCATCGTAGGGGATCCATGCAATTGGACTTTAAGGTGGGAAAGCAAGGAGCGAGAGCAATGCCGATGGCACCGTTGCGGAGGGCACTGAGTGCAGAAGAGGCCCAGCACCTGCTTTTTATCCTGGCTCATTGGCTGTGAGAGCAGGGTCCGGACGTTCAAGCTCAATGCGGCCGGCTCGGCTCAGCCTCGAGCCTGCATCGTGGAGGATGCACACAACTGGACCTTTAGGTGGGAAAGCGAGGAGCGAGAACAATGCCGGTGGCACCGTTACGGAGGTCATCGTTCGCAGAAGAGGCCCAGCACCAGCTTTCAGTCCTGGCTCTTCGGCTGTGGGAGCACCTAAGGGTGGCAATCTTGGCACCATTAGCTCTGCTCACTGAGGTGAGCTGCCTCAGCTTACAGAAGCGACCCTGCTAGCATTCCCTGAGACTGATTTCTCTATTTCTGGCCTTAACACTAAATCACCAGCTCGTTTCTGCTCTGTGGTAGTCAGGGAATGAGGGTGGTGGTCATCTAGCAAATCCCCCCTCAAGCATCAACTACTGACTAGTGCAGCACTGGGAGAGCGAGGAGAGGACTCGGGCTGGCTCTGACTCTCCCTCAGGACAGAAAGCTGGTGCTGGGCATTACCTACACAGGGTGAGCTTTGCAACGGTGCCACCAACATGGCAATACGCCCTTCCTCTGCCACCTTAAACACCATCTGTGTACTTCCCTTCTGCTCAGTGCACTTCGGTGTCCCAGAGCACAGCTACGGAATGCAAACGTCCAGCCGCTGCTCCCAAACCCGTAGTCCCAGGACTATGCTGCTGAGCATCACCTACACATGGCTTGCATCGCAACAGCTCCACTAACATTCACAGCAACGATCTGCCAAGAAAAATCCATTCCTCAGCTTTTTGCAACATCTTGAACAGGAGATATTATCAGCCCTTTTCTCGCTCATGAGTAATCACTCCATCCATTTGCCTCCTCCCAACTCAGCCCCCAACCGACCAGGACAAAACGTGTCTTTCCAATGCAACCCTTACAACCCGCAGCGGCCTCTCCTCTGCATTTCTAGCTTAGAGAGAAATCATTGCAAGGCAGAGCGGACATTTCTGGACATCACTTGCAAATCCCAGGACAAAGCTTGACCAGAACAAACAGATGAACTGCTGGGAAAGGGAAGGTAGATAGGTGCCATGCTTCAAATCACGGGGTTACCACCTCCTTCAAGAGTTAGAAATGCCTTTCCCAGCCTAACAGAAACCTGTCTTTGAACCAAAGAGAGCAATGAAACTTCCTTCAGAACCAACTTGAAGAATTCAAAGTCATTTCCAAGTTACTAAGCACCTGCCTCACTTTCTTCAGCTCCTGCAACTACACGACTACTTCTTGTTTTCCTTCCACCACAAGCATTCAAGTCCCAGTAAACACTAGCAAAGCCCTTTCCGTCTCCCATCGGATTCCCAATACGCTGATATGTTTCTTCAGAAGCCTTTCCAGGGAATGAAATGATCCCAAACTAATAACACTTGTGATTTAGACAGAGCCATCCTTGCTTGGGATCTCTTCTAAACAGACTTCAGCAGGAGCAGAAGGAACAACCTCTTTTCCAGATCTATTTGAGTCTGATATAAACATAGGTATTTTCTACAGAAAAACATGCTTTGGATTTCTCATCAATATGTATGTACAAAGCTAACCCAAAATGTCTCAGTTGCTCCTGAGTAACACATGATGGTAACTTGGAAATAAAGCAGTTTGACAGGTTATGTGTGGTGTATAAAAGCATAGCAATATTGCTTACTGTCAGATGATCAAGTTTCTGGGGCGCAAGGAGAAGATGGAAGGGATTCCAGCAGCCTTGCCTGCGTTTCCTCTAGTCTTGCTCTGGACGATCACAAGCAGACAAGAGCAGCAACAAGGCTGAGGAAAAACAAACAAGAATTGACAACGTGAGACCAGCAAAAGCATTACTGGAGTGGTCTAAACCTATTTGCTAATCCAATCCAGCATCATCAAAGCTCTTCAGAACATCAGGGAGTGCCAAAAAGATGCAAACATTGTGGAGAATGTGCTGGAACCCTGAAAAACGGCTTTAGACTTTGTTGTTTCCCCCTGTTTTCCTTTGTACCCTGTCTTTACTGTCTGTGCAGGACTGGGGTCACCGGCACACTCTTTCTGCTGCAGCACAGAACGGCTGATGCCTGTGTCGCTGACTCAAACCTGAGACTGAAAAGGACTAGTTAGCATTTACTAGTGGGAGCTGCTTTCCAAAGAAACACAGAGGGGGTTTAAATCAAAAGAGTCAATTGGAAAAACCAGAGAAGCAGGGGAAAATTGCTGTTCTTCCTGGTTTACAGGTAGGGAAACTGAGGCACAGACCACTGAAATCATCCCAGAAAGGCTCTAAGGGGAGAGATGGAGAGCTTGAAAAAGACCCAGAGCAGGGCTTCACAAGGACACAACCTCAGTCTGCCTCTGATCTCAAGAGCCAAGATGAAGGTTTGGCAGGAGTACACCTGCTGGCACATATATGCCCAACGTCAGCAAGGACCTACTCTGCCACCCAGTATCGTCCATTACAAGTGCTGCAGTTTCCAACAGGCACCTACCTGATGCTTGCACCAGCAGGGATCTTGCAAGCCCTGCACATGACCCAGCAGCTCTGTGCCTCAGTTTCCCCTCTCCCAGACACAGCAAGGGGGCCCAAGGTAGGCCGAGACCAGCTGTGGGGGAGATCTCATCAGCCCTTTGGCCCAGGCACTTGTTTCTACAGCACCTGGGCAGACAATGAGTCTTTCCTTCTGCTTTGGGCTATCACAGCCCAGGGCAGCAGCTGAGGAAGAGCAGAGGAGGCACAGGGCTCATGCAAAGGTCTCACACTGAGTTCCTCTACAGACTTATTTGGACACTTTCATCGTGTTATCTGGCTGCTCTGTGCTTATTTCTCCCTCCTTATACATGGTGACACTGACACCAGCCACTCGCATGAAATGCTTTCAAACACAAAATCACGATTAGATACAGCTCATGCAATTGCTGCATGCTGTAAGCAAGGCCTAGTCCAAAGAATATATAGATTTTTTAAAGAGAGGTAGGGGTTTGGGGCCAGCAAGTCAGTACTGTTTGCAACAACCACAGGCACAGAGCCCAATGGCATTGGTTTAGACCCCTCCATGTTTCAGTGCAAGGAACAGGGAGCACTCAGCAAAGCAAAAAGTACCTCTTAACAAAGACACAACATGCATTTGGGCATTGCCTGGTGCTAAGGCAAGCAGCATTCACACCAACAATAGGGAGCACAACCAGGCTCTAAAGCAGGGCAAGCAACTTCTCTAAAGCCTACCCACGCCACAGCACAGGGCACAGAGGAATCCTGCTCCAAGAAGGGCACCATCACTGGCTACCCTCAGGCCAAACTCATCATTCAGAGGTTTAAGACCTTAGAAAAGAGCCAACTTTCTTTCTGCATCCCACTCTCAGGGCAGCATGCAAATCCCTTCCAGCTCTCCTTACCTTCTTTCTCTGCCATGCTCTTGTTGTCAGTCCTCAAGGAAGAAGGCAGCACTAAGCTCTCCCTCAGAAGCACACAGAAGGCTCAAGGCAGCAAGTGGAGAAGCCCATGTACATCAGCAGAGCCCAGCCCTCCAACAAACCAGAACTACTTTCTTCCCACAGCAAAGCCAAGTTCAGCTCATACTTTCCACCTCAGAAAACCACAAGAAAAGGAACCCAACTCCCTGCACACCTTCCTCTGCAAGCCCAACCCTCCCAGAACAATCAACAGCTTCAGAGAACCTTCTGGTGCCTGCTAAGGGTAACCAAACCCACCTGAGAGCACATTGCTCCCACTCATCTCACTGCTCATCCTGGAGCTGAAACCCACCAACAGGAATCCAGGGGGGCTTAGGAGCACTTACGGAAACATCCACTTAATTCCCACACATGGAGACCTCCGGAACGGTGCCACCAACATGGATATCCTCCCTTACGTACCCACCTAAAACTCCATCTGCATAAAGCCCCACTGGACACCAGTCTCCAGGGACCGAGATAGCAGCTCCCAAAGTGCAAACGTCCAGTGTGGAGAAGAGAAGGCTCGGGGAGACCATGAATGGAGGGGACTTCAGGTGCCTGTATCCCACCACTGCATCTCCTCCCAGGTCTAGACTGAGCGGTGGCAGTAGGAGAACCTCCTGCAGGGCCATGAGCTGGGGCTGTCACCCAAAGCAGCATCCCTGCACCCCAACATGCTGTGTGTGGGGATCCTTCCTTCTGGGGCCTAAGAAAGGTGGGGTTTGGGAACATTTAGGGGTACCAGCAGTGTTGGGAGGGACAGAGATGCCTGAGGCTGGGCGGGTTTGGCATACAAGGTGGATTTTGGGGTGTTTTAGGGGTACCACGGGGATTGGAAGGGATGGAGGTGCCTGGGGCTGGAGAACTGCTGCAGCGCACCCTCCGCCTGCCAGCTCCCCGCTTGGACACATGGCAAACAGGGAAGATCCCTGTTTGCCATAGGCGCAGCAGTCTCTATGTGCAATATTGGCTCTTACATTCTCTCGTCTCTGTTTAAGGGCACCAGATATATTTATGTAGGGGCTCTTCATCAGGGACTGTAGTGATAGCACAAGGGGCAGCGGATTCAAGCTTAAACAGGGCAGATTTCAGTCAGACATAGGGAAGAAGTTCTTCCCTGGGAGGGTGCTGAGGCGCTGGCACAGGGTGCCCAGAGAAGCTGTGGCTGCCCCATCCCTGGCAGTGTTCAAGGCCAGGTTGGACACAGGGGCTTGGAGCAACCTGCTCTAGTGTGAGGTGTCCCTGCCCAAGGCAGGGGGTTGGAACTACATGATCTTAAGGTCCTTTCCAACCCTAACTCTTCTAGACTTCTACTTGACTACACATGTCCCGTGAGTAAGGGTCTCTGTGGGCAAGGGTCTCTTAGCTCAAGGAGTGTGACTTTTAGGATTAGAATGGAGCAAGTTCCTTTAGGAACACCGTTTCATTTCCCATTGGCACCCCCTTTCCTAAGCTGTCTGAGGTTGGCCGTTACTCTCCTGATCCACGTGGTACCAGTCTTCTACTTCTCCTCAAGCTCTAGGGGCTCATAAGGAACCGCTGCTTCTCCTTGTTACCTGCACTTCTAAACTGCCCATTTTCAAGCTTTCACACACAGAGCCCTTTACAAAACCTCCACTTCTTTATTGCTGGATGACATGGTGTCAGGTTTGGAGTCTGTGCTGGCTGGATGCCTCTCTGCTGCCTGGTGCTATTCAGAGCAAGGGTCCCTCTGCCCCTGCTGTCTCCAGAAGATGGAGCGCTGGGAACGCGGCAGCTCAGGAGCCGCTCTTTTAGCTCTTTTGTTTCTGAAGCTCTTTAGTCCAGGTTTAAGGATGACACCCCTTTCCCTAAGGAAAGGGCTGCCGCTCCCAGCTGTCCAGCATCAGCAGCAGAGCGCTCGCAGGCGCCATCCCAACGTGCGCCGCACCGGTGGCCTTCTCAGGATGAGCACGGTCTGAATTGCCAGGGAACAGATGACGGGATCGCGTTCCTCCAGCAGCGTCTCAAGGGCTGTGAGCCAAAGGGACAGAGCCGAGATGAGCCTCCCATAGACCCCCAGGCATCCTCCCCAGAGCCTGCTCCCTCCTCACCTTGGCAGATCTGCTCCAGCTTCACCTGGTTCCTGCCCCTTAGGGGCCGCGCGGCCAGTCCTGGGCACAGAGATCCATCAGCCCCCTGCTCCCCATCGGTGCTGAGCCCAGGGATCCCCGGGGCGGCAGCGGTGGGGATTGGGGCCCGGCGGCCTAAAGAGGGACCCCAGGGGCTGTGACTCACCGATGAACCTGATGGCTGCCTCTCGCAAGGGGGCCTGAGCATCCTCCAGGTACGGCACGCTCTGGTCCAGGTATTCCTCAGCCCTTTTCCTGCTCCGCTCCAGCTGCAGAGAGCACAAGGGGATGGGATGCCACAGAGCCTCCCCGCTTGGCTGCAGCAGTCCCTTCTCCCAGCGCCTCCCTTTCCCCTTGCCCGTTCCCATCTCCCAGCCAGGAGCCCCGTGGGATGGGCAGGGTGGTCCAAGGGGTGCCAGTGGGCACAGGGATGGGAGAGGGACGTGGAGAAGAGACATGGCTGCAGAGCGCAGAGCCCCTCACCAAGCACTCTGCAATCCTCCATGTCTGCCTTGTCTTCAATGGGCATTGGAGCTCTCGCCACCCGAGGAGCGTTGCTGCAGCAAGGAGGGTTTCCCTGGAGGCCTGCACAAGAGCGGGACATAGGAGAAGGCACCATGGCCTGGGGAAGGAGAGCTTGGGTGATCCTGGGGTGATCCCGCCTTTAGGAAGGTGGGACATGCCCTGGCCCAAAGATGGGGGGCTCGGAGATCTGTACCTCGGCCACGCTGTCACTCTGGTCGCTCATGTGGAGGAAGAGCGGGACCAGAAAACCCTGTGCGCTGCTCCTCATCCTCCTCTTGTCGCCCCTCACCACCGAGTCCAGCAGGACTCTGAAGAGGCGGATGGAGAGCTCTCGCAGCTGGCTGGACTCCTGGTGGCAAGGAGGAAAGGGGGACTTTGAGCAAGAGCAGCTCCCTGCCCATGCTGATGTGAGGGGGGAAGCTGTGGGGGCAGATCCTGCAGCAGGGGGAAGCTGTGCTGGGATGCAAAGCCCAGAAACCATCCCATGAGAGGCCAGGGAGCAGCCCCTGCTCCGAGTCATTGCAGGGTGCCCGTCTTCACGGCCCAGCAGCCTTACTCCATCAAAGAGGGGCAGGAGGTCCCCAACCAGCTGCACAGCAATGGGGCTGGCTTCCTTCTTCTGTAGGTGGCCCATCGCGTTCCTTATGATCACCAGGGCCTTTATCTTGATCTCTTCCTTGGCATTCTGGAGCCTGCCCATCATGTGTGGCAGGAGGATCTGCAGTTTCCTTGCCTATAGGAAGAGATGGAGGTTCCTGGTTGTAAAACCCTGACACAACGCTGCACTCACCAAGGTGCACCATTGCCAAGAGGGTTCCCCATGACCATGCCCTGACCCACCCCAAGAGGGCTCCCCATGACCATGCCCTGCTCACCAAGTCAGGTCTCTCCGACAGCACAATGAGGTTCTCAAGCAACAGGGACACTGTCCGCAGGCTTGGGTGGTCCTGAGAGCTCTCGACATGGGACTCCTCACCAGCATCCTCACTGGAGGCCATGGCCTGAAGGAAACACAGCAGTGAGCCACTACAGAGCCTGCGGGGCTCGCTGGAGGCCATCAAGGCCCTTTTTAACTCACAACCAAGGCAGGGATGGAGGTGTCTCGTGTGTCCTGCGGTATCCCGAGCAGCTCCTGTAAGGCCTCCGAAGTCTTGGGCATGGTGAGGATCAGCTCCCACATGTCCATGCCAGCGCTGCAAGCCAGAGAGCTGTGTCAGCATGGTCCATGCATCCCATGGGATGCCGTGGGCAGGCAGCAGAGGGCAAAGGTGGTGCTCCCCATGGGAGGGGTGGAAAGGACCTTAAGATCATCTAGTTCCAACTCCCCTGCCTTGGGTCTGGAAGCCAGAGTTTCTTCAGGCCCCTCTGCCCACAGGGAACAAGCCCTCAAGGCTGATACCTGTCACTTAAGGGAATGTTGAGCACCATGCTGATGGTCAATGCCCTCGGGTGCTTCAGGACCAGCAGGATAAGGAGGGCGCCCAGCTTGCACCACGCTGAATCTCTGCTGCTCTGCTGCAGGCTTTCATGGATGCTCCTTACGATGCTTGGCACCTGGAGGGGGGAACACAGGGGAGGATGGTGCTGCTGCCACTGGAGTGCAGCCATTTCCCATCCCTCTCTGCTGCATGAAAGTGGCTTCAAGTCACCTCCTAGGTTTGGGAAGGAGGGAGGGAGGGAGGAAGAAGGCCTGACAGGACTGAAGGGCATGGCAACCCAGCCACAGGCCACTCACATCTGCCAGCCAGAAGTCAACGTCTCTCATGACCAGATCCAGAATGTCTTCTGCTACCCACTTCTCAAAGATGCTGGAGTCTCTCATCGCCTCGATGGCCACGCAGACAAAGTCTGTCCTCTCCCGTGGATAAAGGGAATTTGCAAACGCCTAGGGGAGGAAGGTTGGGCTCATGGGCACCGCATTGTCCCTGCTTGAGGACAGCAGGAACCGTCCCACCAGGGACAGTGAGGCCACGCCAGCCCCTGCTGCTTCTGGATGCTTCTGCTCACACACGTGCCCTGCTCTTGCCACAGAGTCCCAGCAATGGGGGGAGCTCATTACCATGGTAAGGTCTTGGGCTCTGTTTTCTTCTTCCCATGTGAGCTCTTCTCCTTCCCCCTTTGGCTTTGGCCTGCCTGAACAGCAAGGGAGACACAGAAGAGTCAGAAGGACACAGCAGCTTTGTCATCAAGCTTCCCAAACCACCCCGAGACCTGCAGGACACAAGCGCTCAAGGAGGTTACTGGAGGGCATCAGGAAGAGCTTCTTGCTGCAGGCACTGGAGTGCTGCAGGCATGGAGCTGCTCTTCACGAACAGGGAAATCCTGCCTTTGGGACATGGGAGTCAGTGGTAGCTTTGGCTGTGGGGACCACAGAAGAGCAGGGCTCAAGATGCTGAAAGGAGGGAGGAAGGCGAGAAGCAGCCCCACCAGGAGACGTGTGTGTGCAGAGGGATGAAGCCCACCACAACTTCTCTTACTTTCTTGATGCTGGAGGTAATTATAGAGGCACCAAAGAGCACTCCAAGCTGGAGAGCTTGCCTCATCCTTGGCAAATCGGAAAAGGATGAGACGACCCAGAAGCTGTCCCAGGAGCAGGACTAAGAGTTCTTCTTGGGAGACAGGGCTGCATAGGTCTGTTTCAGTCGGGTGCAAGCCCTGCGGGAGGAAGGTGGAAGAACAAGAAGAACAAGGTGAAGAACCTGAAGAACCCAAAGAAGAATGTAGGAGAAGAAAGGAGAAGAAAGGAGAAGAAAGGAGAAGAAGGAGAAAGACCAGAAGAAGAATCTGAAGGAGAATGAAAAATGAAGGAAGAAAGGAGAAGAAAGGAGAAGGATAAAGAAGAAGGAGGAGAAGGAGAAAGGAGGAGGAGGAGAAGGCAGAGGGCAGGCAGGCTTTGCAGGGCCCCGTCTCCCCAAGCAGCCCCATGCGGGGAGAGCTGCCGCCTGCTCTGGTGTGCAGGGAGGGGGAGATGCTCTGGCTGGAGCCTGCCTGGTCCTTACCCTCAGTGTGTGATGGTGAAGCAGCAACTGGCTCAGGGTCCTGATCCTCCCCAGGGCCCTCTCCCGCACCACGGCGCTCTCAGAGCTGGTGAAGCTCAGCAGGACCTGGGCAGAGAGAAGCTGCTGGTGTGCCCTGGGAGCAGACACGTGCTGCAGCAGGAGCAGCATGGGCTGGACCCGCACTCCTTCCATCAAGGCTTCCTCTGAGCCTCTACTGGGGTTCCTGATGCTGAACATCACCCCGAGGGAGTCAGGATCAGCCCGTGGCTTTGTGTGTCAAGGGGAGGATGGAGGGGCACCAGTACAGGAAGGGACATTCTGGGGTGAGAAGAAGCTGGGGAAGTACATTGGGTGCCTGCAGCCTGCAGGGAAACAGGCCCAGGCACAGTGCAGGATGGGCTGCCGTGCAATGGCCAAGGCTGAATGAAGACAAAACCAAGGTCTTTGTCCCCTTGGCTGTGGCTGATGTCCTTGCCACAAAGGCCTAAGAGAAGACATATCCTCATTTCCAGGGCTGGGCTGAAACTAGCAGCAAAAATCCACTACCTCATCACTGTCCCTGCCCATGGCAGGGGACTGGAACTAGATGATCTTCAGGTCCTTTCCAACCCAACCCATTCTATGATTCTATGCTTACAGTGTACATATAAATAAATATACGTATATATATATGCAGATATATATAAAAGACATGTTAATACTTTAAAGAGTGGCTTATCTAATAGTTAAGGGGAAGGGAATTTTCCTAACAAGTCCCATGGGTCCCACCAAGCTGGTCCCAAACCAGGCTGATGAGAGGCAGCAAAGATGCCAGCCCAGGGGGGATCAGTCTCCTGAGAGTGGGCAGCAAAGCCTCTAGTGGGGTTCCTGCCCCTTTGGCTTCGTATAACTGCCCCTTGCGTCTGGGCACGTAGGTAGATGCCACCCTCTGCAGCCACTGTGCTCCAGAAGGGCCTTGGTTACCCAAGGGAGGTGGGCACCATCCCTGCAGGGCGCTCTCTGTGCATGGCACTGGTGTGGGGACCATCCACTCAAGCAAAAGCGCTTTTCCCAGGGTGAGGGACAGCCCCTGTGAACCCCATTCAGCACATGCCAGACCTGCAGGATGTTCTGCAGCTTCTCGCTGGCCCTGGGGGCAGGAGAGTTGAGCACCAGCCTCCGGAGCATGTTGTCCATGGATTCCAGCATCTGCAAGGAGGACAGAGCGTAGCACTTAAGGTGCCAGCTGGGCTTAAACTATGCTCATCCCGCAGCACTGCGTGACCAGGGAGCAGCCGCAGGGAGCTGTGGGCTCCTGTAGCTCCTCCAGCACTTACGTAGATATAGTAGTATGTGTGTATGTCTGAAAACTCCTCCTTTGGAGGAAGGAAGAAGACACTTCTGCAGCAGATTTCCAGGAGGCTTTCCTCCTGGCCTGCCAGCCCTGTCTCCACTGAGCTGCAAAGAGAGAGGGCTCCAGTTGGACACTGGTGCTGGGAGCAGTGCCTCGAGGCCTTGGGCAGGCAGACACAGAGCTCTGGGGTCCCCAGGAGGGATGGGCAGTTGTGGTACCTCAATTCTGCTATGGCATCCATGGCGAGATGCCGCACCTTGGTGAACAGTTGGTCCATGGGCTCCTGTTGGAGCAGCATCTGCAGAGCACAATGGGGATAAGGGATGTGGTAGATGCCAGCACCCAGTGCCACCAATGCTGCCCTCACTGAGTGCTGGAGGCCTTGCCCCCTGCCCATAGCATCCCCAGGGTGCTCTCCTCACCTTGATCATCTCTGCCAGATGGCAATTGTGGCAGAAGACATCCAGCCCCTGGTGCAAGCCGCAGTACCTGGCGGTGCACAACAGGCAGCAGATGCTCTCCAGAAAGCCAATCTTATCGTACTCATCCTGGAAACCAGGGGGGACAGAGACACAAACAGGCAGTTTGAGAGGGGACAGCAGGACTGGACTCTAGGGGGGGCCTGGTTGAAGCCAGCACCCACCAGCACCCACCAGCAGAGCCCCTGTTCACAATGGCTATGCCTACCATTGTTGGGCTTTTGACAAAGGCCTCAATGCGCTCCACATTGTTCTGCTCCAGTCTGTAAACGGGTAACCAGGTGGCATCTAATAAAGGAGGAGGAGAGCTTTGGAGAGCAGAGGAAGGAGCTCTGCCCTCCACCAGCATGCCAGGGAAATGTGGTGCTGGTGTCGAGCACCATAGAGTCATAGAATCCTAGAACGGGTTGAGTTGTAAAGGACCTGAAGATCATCTAGTTCCATGACATGGAACCATGACACGGTTTAGTGTGTGGTGATCCTGCCCATGGCATGGGGGTTGGAACTGGATGAGCTTAAGGTCCTTTCCAACACAAACCATTCTATGATTCTGTATCATCCAAGGCTCTGTCCAACCTGGCCTTGAACACTGCCGGGGATGGAGCATTCACCACCTCTTTGGACAACCTGTGCCAGCGCCTCTACCACTCTTACAGGAAAGAACTTCTTCCTTATATGCAACCTGACCCTCCCCTGTTTCAGTTTAAACCCATCACCCCTTGTCCTGGTCCCAGACCAACAGGGCCCCTCACTCACCAGCCCTCAATGGGAGGCCCGGGGGTTCCTCATAGGACTCCGGTGAAGATCTGCTGTTCTGGGGAGCCCCGTCCTCCTCCTCCCAGGCCCTCCTGGGGGATCCGGGGAGTTTCTCCGCCATCCTGTAGATCAAGGAAAGGGATCGAGGTGGTGGAGGGGGAAGCTTGAACCAAACGCATCAGGGCTGAGCTCAGGAGCAACCCACCGGCTCCTTGCTCCTGCCCTGTCCCATCATCATCTGCTGCACTGAGCAGTGCAGTGGGGTGTCACAAATGAGGTCAGAAAGGGCTCCGTTTTGACCCGTTGCCCAGGTGACCCACCTGAGGTCTAGACTGAAGCTGTGGGAGAACCTGCTGCAGGGCCATGAGCCATGACTTGATATGAGGATTATGATGGGGTGTGGTGATATGTTCTATGAAATGAGGAAGATGATGAGATGCGATGGGTGAGATGAGATGAGATGGATGAGATGAGGTGAAGATGTGGTGTCGTGATGTGGTGTGATGATGTGGTGTGAGGAAGATGATGCGATGCAATGCAATGAGATGAAGATGAAATGGGATGAAGATGAGCTCAGCTGAGGTGATGGCATGCGATGAGATGAGGTTGGGAGGAGACCAGATGGGATCACCTCCATCACACCCCAGCTGAGGAGGAGGAAAATGCACTTGGGGAGGGGAGAGGAGGATTTTTCACACGTACTTGGTCAGAAGTTGTCTTTCCGTAGCTTTCTCTCCGCAATCCACTGAGGTGCGGTACCAGCAATGCAGCTTGCTCACGAGAGACTCAACCACTCCGTGAGCTCTTCTGTCAAGTGCCACACACAGGGACAGCCCTGGCTTTATACCTGGCTGTGCCTACCTCAGCGCCGGTGCTTTGTGGCACCATAGGTGGTGGGTGATGTCACAAGAGCCAAGGCAGCGCCGGGTTTCGAGGCAATGTCCACCCTGAGTGGGAACAGGTTTGGCTCCTCTGCATCAGGGAAGACATCCTCCACCACCAGAACATCTCCTCCCATCGGAGGGGGCAGCTCTTTGCATTCCCACTCAAGAGCGACAGCTTTGGGAGCTCAGATGCCCTGAGGGAGGAATGTGAGCAGGAGAGCTTGAGGACCTTCCTGCATTCACTCTGCTCCGTCCAACCCGGCCTTAAACACTGCCACGGATGGAGCATTCACAACTTCCTTGGGTGAAGAAAAACTGCAGGTGACAGGTCGGGTACCCCGGGATGTTTGGTGACAAGAGCTGCGATTCCAGAAGGGACACAACATTCGGGGTGGACACCGGGCACATATAACATCGCCATGCACCTGACAGGCCACATGTCTGGATGATGCCATGTCCCATGTCAGCACGCCTTCAGTGCTGAGCACACGTTGTCCCACTTCCAAGCGCCTCTGATGGAACCGGTCTAATAAAGCTGTGCTAACCCTGAGTCAGCCGCAGGAGCTCACCCACAGTGCCACCTATGCTACCTAACCCAACACCTCTGCTGCCTCAAGTGCCACCTACACTACCCAGCCTGACACCTACGATACCCAACGTGACACCCACACCACCTGACATCTACACGTCCCAACCTCACACTGCCTGCACCCCTTAACAACTGCCTGTATCCCTGCCAAGAGGATAACCTGCAAATAGCCTACAGTGTGTCCCCAAAGTGTGCCCTTACCTGCTGGGGCCCTCTCCTCGCGCCTGCGTTTCAATGATGTCCTGTCTCTTCACCGTCTACTGCTCACCCCTAAACACCCACCGTGACCGCCACTGACCACCACCAAGCAGTGCCCTCCTGCATGGGCCAATGCAGATCTCCTCAGCATCCTCTGATGAATCCTTGCCGCTCAGGGCTCGTGCCATTCAGCATCTCCATGGGCTGGCATTGCTAAAAAAACCCCACTTGCTTCCATCGCTGGCCACTCACCTTCCTCCTCTTCATCCTCCTCCTCCTCCTCTTCTTCTTCTTCCTCCTCACTATACCGTGCTGCAAAAAAACAGGGCACCTACCATACAGGATGGTACTGGCATTGCTGTTGCCCAGCTTGTTCGTGGCAACACACATGTAGTTGCCACAGTCCTCCTCTGAGAGGTTGAAGAAGGGCAGCGTGGACAGGCTGCCCTCGCTCTCGATCCGCACACCTTCCAGCCCATTGGCTAACCTGCAGGGTTCAAAAACACATGATGATGCTTTGAGTGCAACATGCTGTGCCCCCTGCTCTTCCCACCAGCCATGTCCCACACATTCCCCCTCCAGACTCCCCACATCCCACCAAGACAAGCCCTGACACGCTCCCCATTCCCTAACCAATCTCCCCGCACATCATACCCTGCTCAAATCAACCCTACCAGCCAACGCCATTGTCTCTGAGCGAAACAACCCACTTAGACCCAGCAACATGTGTTGAACCCACCCGTCCTCCACGCAAGGCTCTTGACCACTTGGCTCTCAACCAGCGTCCTCCTTGAATCACTGAAACTACGCCACGGGAACGGGGAGGAGAATCATAGAAGTGTAATACCCACAGGTTAGAGAAAAGAACAGTGTAATAACTACAGAACAATCATGGAATCATAGGATCACCGTAGATGATGCACGCAATGGGACTTTGAGGTGGGATAGCGAGGAGTGAGATCAATGCCAGTGGCACTGTTGCGGAGCTCACCGTGTGCAGAAGAGGCCCAGCACCAGCTTTCAGTCCTGACTCTTCGGCTGTGGGAGCAGGGCCCGGACGTTCGTGCTCAATGCAACGGGCTCGGCAGAGCCTCGTGTGGGCACCGTAGATGTTGCATTCAATGGACTTTTTAGTGGGAAAACGGGGAGTGAGAGCAATGCCGGCGGCACCATTGTGGAGATCACCATGTGCAGAAGAGGCCCAGCACCAGCTTTCAGTCCTGGCTCTTCGGCTGTGGGAGCAGGGCCTGGAGGTTCGTGCTCAATGCTATTGGCTCAGCACAGCCTCCAGCCTGCATCATAGATGTTGCATTCAATTGGAGTTTTAGGTGGGAAAGCGAGGAGCGAGAGCAATGCCGGTGGCACCGTTGTGGAGCTCACCATGTGCAGAAGAGGCCCAGCACCAGCTTTCAGTCCTGGCTCTTCGGCTGTGGGACCAGGGCCCGGACGTTCATGCTCAATGAGACGGGCTCAGCACAGCCTCCAGCCTGCATCGTAGAGGATGCATTCAATTGGACTTTTAAGTGAGAAAGCGAGGAGCGAGAGCAATGCCGGTGGCACCGTTGCGGAGGGCACTCGGTGAAGATGAGGCCCAGCACCAGCTTTCAGTTCTGGCTCTTCAACTTTTGGAGCAGGGCCCGGACGTTCGTGCTCAATGCGAAGGGCTTGGCACAGCCTTAAGTGGGCTCTGTAGATGTTGCATTCAATTTTACTTTTAGGTGGGAAAGTGAGAAGGGAGAGCACTGCCAGCGCCACCGTTGCGGATCTCACCGTGTGCAGAAAAGGTCCAACCCCATCTTTCAGTCCTGGCTCTTCGGCTGTGGGAGCAGGGCCAGATGCTCTTGCTCAGTGCGACGGGCTCGGCACAGCCTCTAATGTGCACCGTAGATGTTGCATTCAATTGGACTTTTAGGTGGGAAAGTGAGGAGCGAGAGCAATGCCAGTGGCACCGTTGTGGAGGTCATTGCTTGGAGAAGAGGCCCAGCACCAGCTTTCAGTCCTGGCTCTTCGGCTGTGGGAGCAGGGCCCGGACGTTCGTGCTCAATGCGACATGCTCGACACAGCCCGATCCTGCATCGTGGAAGATGCACGCAATTGGACTTTTAGGTGGGAAAGCGAGGAGCGAGAGTAATGTCGGTGGCACTGTTGCAAGGCCTACCGTGTGCAGAAGAGGCCCAGCACCAGAATTTTATCCTGGCTCTTCGGCTGTGGGAGCAGGGCCCAAATGTTTGTGCTCAATGCGATGGGCTCGGCACAGCCTCGAGCCTACATCTAAGAGGATGCACGCAATTGGACTGATAGGTGGGAAAGCGAAGAGTGAGGTCAATGTCGGTGGCACCGTTGCGGATCTCACTGTGTACAGAATAGGCCCACCAGAGGTTTCAGTCTTGCCTCTTCTGTTGTGGGAGCAGGGCCCGCACGTTCATGCTCAATGCGAGTTGCTCAGCACAGCCTCGAGTGGGCGCAGCAGATGTTGCACACAATTGGACTTTTAGGTGGGAACACGAGGAGTTAGTGTAATTCTGGTGGTACCTTTGCAGCGCTCACCACTTGCAGAAGACGCCCAGCAGCAGCTTTGTATCCTTCCTTGGAGCCGCTGGGTCGTAGTGCCCGCCCACTGTGCCCTAGTGCCCTTCCGCCGGGTCCTTGTGCCCGACCTTCCACCCCCGCCTGCCCGGTCCTAGTGCCCGCTCCCCCGCTGTCCCGCCGGGTCCTAGTGCCCGACCGCCCACCGCAGGCTGGCTCCTGGTGCCCGCCCTTCCGCCAGACGTTGGGTCCAAGTGCCCGCCCCACAGTTCCTAGTGCTCGCCTCCGGGTCCTAGTGCCCGCCTGCATGCCCCCCGCTCTGTCCTGGTGACCTTTCGCCGGGTCCTACTGCCCGCCCACCGGGTCCTACTGCCCGCCCGCCGGGTCCTAGTGCCTGCCCGCCGGGTCCTAATTCCCGCCCGCCTTGTCCTACTGCCCTCCCACCGGGTCCTACTGCCCGCCCGCCGGGTCCTCGTGCCCGCCCACTGGGTCCTACTGCCCGCCGCCGGGTCCTAATGCCCGCCCACCGGGTCCTAGTGCCCGCCAGCCTGGTCCTAGTGACCGACCTTCCACCCGCCCGCCCGGTCCTAGTACCCGCCCTCCCGCCGACCTGCCGGGTCCTGGTGCCCGCCCACCCACCGCACGCTGGTGATAGTGCCCACTTGCCCGTCAGACGCTGGGTCCAAATGCCCGCCAGACAGGTCCTGGTGCTCGCCTCCGGGTCGGTCCTGGTGACCGCCCTCCCGCACCCCACCCCCACCCCTCCTCCGCCGGGTATTAGTGCCCGCCTGCATGTCCCCCGCTGGGTCCTAGTGCCCGCCTGCTGGCTCCTAGTCCCTGCTCGCCCACCAGACGCTGGGTTCAAGTGCCCGCTCGACAGGTCCTAGTGCCCCCCTGCTGGCTCCTAGTCCCTGCTCGCCCACCAGACGCTGGGTTCAAGTGCCCGCCCGACAGGTCCTAGTGCCCGTCCGCCGGGTCCTAGTGCATTCTCCCGCCGTGTTCTAGTGCTCGCCCACCCACCAGCTCCTAGTACCTGCCCGCCTGTGGGGTCCTAGTGCCCGCCCTTCCTCCCGCCCCCCCCCCCCCCCCCTTGTGCCCGCCCTCCCGCCGACCCCCTGTGTCCTAGGACATACTCGCTCGCCTGCCCACCGGGTGCTTGTTCGCGCCCCCACTCCCGGTCCTACTGCCCGCCCGCCCGCCATATCCTAGAGCCCGCCAGCCCGCCCGGTCCTAGTTCCCGCCCCCCGGGTCCTAGGGCTCTCCCGCCGGGTTCTAATGCTCGCCCGCTGGGGCTAGTTCCCGCCCTCCCGCCCGTCTGCCAATGCCCTAATGCCCGCCCTACCTCCCTCCCTCCCGGTCCTAGTGCCCGCTCGCCCGCCGCACGCTGGTTCCTAGTGCCCGCCCTTCCACCGCCCCCCACCGCCCCCCCCCCCCCAGCTGCTGCTGGGCCTCTTCTGCACACGGTGAGCTCCATGACGGTGCCACCGGCGTTGCTCTCGCTCCTCGCTTTCTCACCTAAAAGTCCAATTGCGTGAAACCTCTATAACGACTGCCTGAGTCTGTGCCAGTACCAGGCGCGTAGAACACAAACGTCTGGGCTGCTCCCACTGCCGAAGGGCCAGGAATGAAAGCTGGTGCTGGGCCTCTTCTGCACACAGTGAGCTCCGCAGTGGTGCCACTGGCATTGCTATTGCTCCTTGCTTTTCCACCTAAAAGTCCAATTGCATGCATCCTCTACGCTGCACACTCATGCACCCTCCAGCCCATTGGCTAACCTGCAGGGTTCACAGACACATGATGATGTTTAGAGTGCAACATGCTGTGCCCCCTGCCCTTCCCACCAGCCAAGTCCCACACATTCCCCCTCCAGACTCCCCACATCCCACCAAGACAAGCCCTGACACGCTCTCCAGCCCCTAACCCATCTCCCCATAAGACCCATGCTGCCCACATCAACCCTACCAGCCACTGCTATTGTCTCTGAGAGAAACAACCCACTGAGATCCAGCACAATGTGTTGAATCCACTCTTCCTTCACACAAGGCCCTTGACCACCTTGGCTCTCACCCAGTGTCCTAACCCTGACCCAAACCCTAAACCTCCATCTGTATATGACCGTACAGGGCAGCGCGCTCTGATGCCCCATAAACCAGGTTTCAAAGCATGAATGTCCAGACCTTGCTCCTAAACCTAATGTGTTAGGACAAATACAAATAGCTGGGCACGTTCTACACAAGGTGCCCTCCAGAACAGTGCCACCAACATGGCAATCCACCCTTGCTTCAAGGTGGATTCCCTCTTCAAGACAGAACAGCAGTTACGGAATAGACTAACATGCTGGTGGTGCCTGTGGTCCAAGGGCTAGTAGAAGAGGTAGGCTGGGCTGCTCTGATACCCCTGTTAGCATGAGCGTACCTCCCAAGTGTCAAGATACAGCATTTATAGTGGCCCTGAAGCCCACCAGTGCTGCTCAGCAGTGAAACATTTCCATATGTAACAAGTAGGAAACAAATAAAAGGGCATGACAGAAATTGCTGCTGGTAGGAAATGGCAGGATATTACCAATAGACAGATTTAATGTACAGGTGGGTTGAGCCACTCGTGACACATAGCAATCAGGCTGCAGTAAGTAAGAAAACTATGTTCACGTTCCAGCGTTGACTTTGGTGTCTGGACAAAGATGAAGGAATTGGCTCTCTTGAAGAGGTGGGCATTATGAAAGCATTTCAATTGAGTGACCATAGGCAGGTTCAGGTGGTTATACCTCAGGATTCCAGTGTTGAGTCTGCACCCTTGGAAAGCAGAAGCCCCATCACCATCATCTACATAACAGGAAGCATCCATTTGCATGATTGCACAACAAAGAACACTACCGTGAGTGTGGCTGCATAGTCTGACCTCACTGTCATAAATATCCCTGATAACAGAATCCCTCGAGTTACATTTTCCTCCATTGATATTTGACAATCAAATCAGAAGAGAGGCCTCAGCATCACAGAAACATCAAGAAACGCCTCCTACTTTGGCAGTTTGTAAGACTAACTGCATTAAGACACAGTACTTAAGTGCTAAGTAGTTAAACAACTTTTGGCTGTCTCTGCCTCACTTTTAGGCTTACTTAAGAGTTACCTAACTTCTCTTGGCCCATTATTTCATATCCAAACAGGAGAAATACTTTGAATCTGTTAAAGGGACAAGCTTAGGGAAAATACTTCTCTTTCTGCTAACTGCCAAGTTGTCATGCCTTAAAAGACACAAGCCAGTCACAACCAAAGCACTGCAAAGAGTCACCATCCAATGATGATGGCAAAAGGAGCATTTTGTCTACTTGAGGTCACAAGCTCCTCACTGGCTTTGTGAAAGTTATTCCAACCCCAAAACTCGATCTGACCGTATCCCTGGAAACAAAAGGAATATTTCAATATCCGATGCATTAAAATTACTTGATCAGACACATTCACGTAATTCATCTATCAGCCACTTACAGTACACTTCATGCAATGTTACAGAAATGAGACTGATATCAAAGCCAGATGAAGATGCAGTGTCATAGTGAGATAGTGCAATGTCCTCGGGCACATAAGCTTTAATCTGTGGGTCCTCAATCAACAAAAGGCTTTCAGATGGGGAGGCTGTGGCACGGTTTACAGCAGACCAAAAATGTGTACAGTGAAACACATGGAATTTCAACCTGGTTTGTAAAGGTTTACCATTTAGAAAAACAAACCCAGGTCTTCTTCCTCCCAAAACAAAGGTAAATGTGACTACTAAGAATGAGAGGAAATTACTCAAAGGCACAGTCTCAACAGATAGCAGCCAACAATACGAGTTCATATTTCTGTGCCAGTGAATATTGAGAGAATACGCTAAAGTACTTAAAGTACTTTTAAATTTCTCCTTTTTTATGTTGAGTGTCCTTTTCTTTTTCCTATGGGAAACCTTTGCTAGTTTTACCTCTTCTGTGAGCAGCATGTAGACAACATACTTATGGCAAAAAAACACCCCAACAACTGTATTGAGAAGCTACTAACTTTATAACAAATTGTTCCTTGAAGAGATGAGTAGTTTAAGCTTCTAAGGGACTCTGCCATGAGAAAGGAAGTCTGAGGATCCTGAGAATACAGTTTTGCTGCTAGTTTGGTAACCAAATGAAAACACAGTGCATTTCCCCCGAGACAACCTAAGTAGAACTTCACCATGCTGCTGCCTTGATACCAGAGGTGTGTGCTATAAAAGAACCGGTAAAAAAATCTTGTAAATCACACACTTAGATTTAATAATATTGAAACAAAATAGTTAAGAATGCAAGAAGTGTATACAGATTAAAAAAATATTCTTTAAACCATCTGATCTTAAAAATAGACAATAGTAGTGAAGCTTAAAATACAACCACTCGCAGTCAAATGTTTCAAGCAATACCACCAGGTTTGTCCTGTCCCGTCAAATGGCCATTAAGGTAACGCTTCAGTTGTTAAAAAGGTTGTGTTGGCTGGAGTTGCTTTGTCACAATCCAAATCTACAACAGTTTTGCCTTTGATGGAAGAGCCCGAGCATTCCTGGTGCAAACTTTCCCGTCTCTCTGCAAGTTTAGAAGTGGATCGAGCCATCGAGCCACTTTGGCTTCCATTGGTTTGAGAGCAGACATTATTCACTTTAGTAGTTTTATTCTTGTGGTGGTTGTTGTAGACTTTGTATTTCATGAGGAGGATGAAAATAAAAACAAGAACTGAAGCCACAATGATACCCCCAATAATGATGATCATGGTTCCTCCAAGGAACTGTGCGTGAAGGGATCGGCACTGTTTGTATTCTTCCTGGGTTGTGAACTGCACACATCCGATCACTCTGGTTGCGGTCAAAGATGTTAATCCATCGTCATAAACGGCAAGAACACAGAGGTCATACTCACGTCCTGCAACCAGATCAGTCAAGAAGAAGGATTTACTTGCAGCTGGAATCATCCTGGAAGAGAAAATGAGTACAGTAAACTTCCAAGCTGATAGAGCCTAAGGAGAGCTCTTTTGACTATCAATGCCACCATGGTAAGGAAACTAACAGAGCAGAAGATGGACACGGCAACTGGAACAAGCAGCATTCCCTAGGTTACTGGGTAGGGATGGAAGACACAGATTTTAACTATGACAATATCTTTACTTTGGCTTTTCGAACCAGCCTGGACTAGAGTGCACATGCGTACCAACGGCCAGAGGTGAAATCACACTTGGTCTACCGCAAAGTAGCATTGGTGCTAAATCAACAGATGTGAAGGATCCCAAAAGAAGAGCTATATGCTATGTTACCAATTCCCACAGCATCTCATCGCACACCAGCTCTCCATATGTTTGGCTCAGATTCCTCATTGGAGTAAAGTAGCACTGTTGCAGAGGAGTCAGTGAAACTACATCCATTTATATTGGGTGGGTTCCTCCTGGCCACAAAGGTGATGATGGGGTGGTGATGAAGACAACTAACATCTCATCATACAGGCTTTTCCAAGTAGTCATCCATGGGACTAAGGACTATACAATGCTTAGACTGGAAAGAAAGAAGAGCTACACCTTCCAAAGAACATTCTCCAAGCACAGGTTGCTACCATTTGATTTGTAACAACTGAATTTCTGTGACTATTAAAACACAAAACCATTCCCTTGCCAATCATAGAATCAACCAGGTTGGAAATGATCTTTAAGATCATCCAGTCCAACCGTTCCCCAGCACTGCCGAGGCCACCACTAATCCATGCCACTGAGGGCCTCATCTACACGGTGTGTGAACACTTCCGTGGACGGTCACTCCACCACTGCCCTGGGCAGCCTGTTCCAATGCCTGAGCACCCTTTGGGGAAGGAATTGTTCCTAACATCCAGCCTAAACCTCCCCTGGTGCAGCTTAAGGCCGCTTCCTCTTGACCCATCCCTTGTTCCTTGGGAGAAGAGACCGACCCCACCTCACTACAACCACCTCATCTAACTAACTTTCCAGACTTCAGCAGCATTTCCTAGTGACCAAACACGAGGCTCACACTGGACTGCATTCCTCCCTCAGTTCAAACACCACGTTGCGCAGAAACTAAGCAGAAGATTCTTGCTTCTCATACAAAGGGGTGCAACTGAGAGAGAAGGTGGAGAATTGAGTTGCCCGCCTTCAACATTAAAAAGGCTTTGAAATCTCTCATGGCTTCCAGAAAAGGACTAGCTACATTGTCTGCAATTGCTTGACATCAGCAACACTGTCACCAAACCTCAGCGCACAGATCTGCAAATAAAGAAGGGATGTCATAGATAACCTCTGGAGAAAAAGGCACTGCTTGGAAGATCAGAGGAGCAACAGGAATAGAAAGGAAACACCACGCAGCAAGTGGCTTTCTAGTCCTTAGGAGTCTGCCCATCTGTGAGAGGGGTGTGTAATTGGAAAAATTATGCAAAGTACTGTTTTCGAGCTTAATATCCATATTATTTGCCTTATTCAGCAGCCTTTGATGCTCCCTTTTTTCCTTTCCAACAACTTTCTGCATTGCATTATTGTCAGGAGTTTCAATGGGACTCAAATCTGACTAATTACCAAGGAAAGCTCTGTACAGCCTATGTTGTATTACAGTGTGCCCAGCTATTGCTGGAACTATTTCACAGTAGCTGGCATCAATAAGAGGAGGTTCTGATCTCCTGGGCAAATCTTATGTACAAATGTTCAATAAGATCAAATATATAGTTGGTTTCTATTAGTTTTTCGGGTAATGCAAGGCTATTTTCAGCTCCATGACTAAGCAGAGAAGCAGATAAGGTAGTGCAGTGAAGAGAAGGTTTCTTCACTGGCTAAGCAGTTATTCACAGCCACATCTCCCTGGAAAGGCAGCTATTTTGCCATATTTAGGAAGTTTCAAGGAAACCTCTCCAAATGAGTAAGGACAGCTCACAGCTGAGTAGGCAATCTGCCTACAGCTGTGTCAGTAGTTAACCTCTGCATGTTTCCTCACTCACTTCTTATTGACCTCTGCAGTATAGTCTTCCCTATACCCTATTTACTTTGTTTCAGTAATGCTAGAAATGATCAAATAGTGGTTAAATTAGCACAAGCTTGAGCACAGCAGTTGTAACAAAGGCAGGTCTTTAGTGCCAGGCTGTGGTGAATGGTGAGGGCTTGTAGGAAAGGCCAGAAAACATGGGGGTAGATATTGGGAGCCAGAGTATCATCTAAAACCTTTACCATTCTACCACAGACTGCATTTTAGAGGATGGCATCTTCAGAACAAACACCTCCATGAGCACATAGTTTGACCTAAGAACAGTTTAAGCACCACTGACTAGATTGTAGGTTTGTTATGAAACAAATCCAGGATGCCATATGATTCTTGGCAGCTCCTAGTGACTGGGATACAGTGATTTTAAGCAGGGTAAAGCTTATCAACCTCTCAGTGGAATTATTCCATTTCAAACTCAGAGCTTGCAGCAATCAAAGTCATTTACCTAAATAATTAGTTAATTATTTATATATATATATAAAAAATAATTTTTGTATATATGTACACACATATATAATTAGACATTTCACAATTGTGATACAGAAACTGAAGAACTATGTCCACTACAAGACTCTCAAATTACTGGGGATGCAAAAACCTTTTCCTTGGCTATTTTTGAGGGGGGGAGGGATTTGGTCTTTTCTTTAACTCTTCGAGAAATGTTCTTATGTTATTTCACAATAACTACTCATCTCAAAACCCCTCTTCATTTACACGAGTTCCATCAGGAACTGGCTTCCTATTACCTCTAACCACTGCTGAAACTGGATTTTAGACACAACTGCACCAAATCAGGTTTTATTGCTGAAAGTGTACTATCTTTTCTCTTACATCTCTAATGTCAGAGTCTCCACATGCTCAGTGTTGGCCCACAAGCGACATCTTTCCTAGGGATCCATAGCAGTAACTGTCAGATTGAAACAAACAGTGCTAATGTGTCTGGTTCAGGAGCACTAACATCTATAAACCACAATCCGTGCCAGCCTTTCCACTGCCATCTGCAGTCAGCCAGTAACAAGTAAAGCCCTTTGGTGAAAGCTGAACAGTGAAATCTGTTCACAAAACTTCTGACAAAACATCCTTTGGGGAGATTGGAAATATTTCCAAGCAGCATTGTCAACAACAACAAAAATAAACCAAAACAGCTCAAAACAGAGATGGAATCTGTTGTTGGGACTCTGATAATGATGCTGCCTGTAGCAAAATGTAATACTGCATCAAATGAATCCCTTTTCCTTTGTCCAATCCCTCTGCCACCAATCCAATCCTGTCATTTCAGAAGTTGGAGAAACAGAAACTCTTCTGCCATTCCAGCTGTTCAATTGGGAGGCGAAGGGTGCAGTGAACGGAAGGGATGGGGAGTTTGATGAGCTGGAGGGACACCAGAGACCATGCACAGAAGATACAGTCATGAAGCACTGAGGGCAGGTTTCTTAGTTACAGAGCTTTCACACGAGTCATGCCAAAATTTGACAGAATCATAGAATGGTTTGGATTGGAAAGGACCATAAAGCTCATCCAGTTCCCACCGCCTGCCACAGGCAGGGACACCTTCCACTAGAGCGGGTTGTTCCAAGCCCTGCCCAACCTGGCCTTGAACACTGCCAGGGATGGGGCAGCCACAGCTTTTGCATTCAAACCATTCCAGTGTTCCACCACCCTCACAGGGAAGAACTTCTACCTGAGATCTCATCTCAATCTCCCCTCTGGCAGGTTAAAGCCATTCCCCCTTGTCCTGTCCCTCCATCCCTTGTCCAAAGCCCCTCTCCAGGTTTCTTGTAGCCCCTTTAGGCACCAGAGCTTCCCTAAGGTCTTCTCTTAAGGAGTCTTCTCTTCTCCAGGCTGACTCAGCCCAGCTCTCTCAGCCTGGCTCCAGAGCAGAGCTGCTCCAGCCCTCAGACCATCTTCGTGGCCTCCTCTGGACTTGCACATCCCTCTTATGTTGGGAGCCCCAGAGCTTAACAGAGTCCTGCAGGTGGGGTCTCACAAGGGAAGCATAGAACCAACGATAACAATTCATTCTTATTCATGCTAATTAAGTGCATATATATATACATATACACACTTCTGCATCAACAGTACAAAAGGAAACACAGTCAACTATGTGAACACAGAATCCTAGAACAGTCTGGGTTGGAAAGGACCTTAAGATCCTCCAGTTCCAACCCCCTGCCATGGGCAGGAACACCTTCCACTAGAGCAGGTTGCTCCAAGCCCTGTCCAGCCTGACCTTGAACACTGCCGCGGATGGGGCAGCCACGGCTCCTCTGAGCACCCTGTGCTGCATCACCTTCACAGGGAAGAACTTCTTCCTTATATCTAACCTGAAAGTTCCCTGTTTCAGTTTGAACCCATCACCACTTGTCCTATTGCTACAGTCCCTGACGAAGAGTCCCTCTCCACATTCTTGTAGCCCCCTTTAGATATTGGAAGGCTGCTCTGAGGTTTTAACATAAGACTTTTCCCAACAAAGTGAAACCTGAAGAAGATATTTCCAAGAACCTCCCTGAAGAAGCCTGGAAACTGCCATGACAACTGTTATGCTACAAGATAAGGAATAAAGCTACCTAAATTCAAGCCAAAGAGTGACAAGTTATGTGATTCCCTATATTTACAGATGTCAGATGGCTCCTGTATTTCTGGACTTCCATTGATATATCCTGCTTTTTAAGGAATGAGTGCTGGCGAGGTGAAGAAATGCAAACAGGACCATTTGTCCAAGATTTCCTCTTGACAAAAGCCACTGCTTGTGTGCAGATATCCACGTCAATCCCGACACGTGACATACTCCATACAGCACATACAGCAGCTCCACCTGCAACCCTGAGTCCATCTAGACTGCACGTCCAGCATGTCAAGGGCACCCAGAAAGGGAACAAAAAGTCTTATGGCACGTGCCTGACTGATGAGGAGCTATAAACCCTCTTTGAAACTTCACTGTTTGAAACCCAGCCTGGTCCATTGCACTACACTAATTTAAGCATTTCTGAGCAGACGTAGCGTGGCTGATTCCAACTGCTTTTCACGCAACAGATGCAATCATTGCTATATTGATCTGGCAATATATCACCTTTTCCCCAAGAGTGACAGCTCTGCCCTTTAAACAACAGTACTTCGTACTCCATATTAAAAGCCGTCTGCCTCTCAATTCCCAAGTTTTTCGCTCAACAGAGAAAACAAGGACATATTATCAGCAGTTTTATGCAGTATGTAGTCTTTCCGTTATCTACCGAGAAGCATCACTACTAAATACTCATCTTCTAATTTATTGCATGTAGCTGCAGCTAATTAAAGTTAGATGACTGCTAGCTATGAAAGATTAAATTCAATGCTTAGGAGACTATTGCCTTTGATGTTATGAGATCCAGCTTCTATTTGACTAGGACATCAATCAGGCTGTTATGAAGCATTAGTAAACTGATGCTTGTATCAGCTGTGGTACAAAATGAAGTTAATCCAGCCTAGCTTGGAAATATAGAATCACTTCTTTTTCTTTGCTGGACCATCAGTTCCCTTCAGGGGATTCTGAGCACCAGTTGTGGCCCTGCTTCTCTCTTGCACTCCGAGGGAGGCTAAAGGAGAAAGGTGGCCCAGGAGGTGATGTGGAGATAAGCCTTTTGTCCCATAACCTAATGCAAGGAGTCATTTTCATAAAGATACATGTGCACTCCATCAGCATGCAGAAGAGGTGCATTTTCATCTATGTGGTGGTTTAAACCCAGCTAGTAACTCAGCACCAGGCTGAGTTACTTGCTCAGCCCTGGGCAGGATGGGGAGGAGAGTGGGAAGGATGTGAAACTCACAGGTTGAGATGAGAACAGTGGGTTTAAACCACAGCGTGGGGCACACAGGGTTGAGATAACAACAGATCTGACCAGAGTGTGTCTAATCATATTTGTGATAAGCATTCATTGTTTCAGATTAATAGTCGTCACAACGTTGATTTATTTGCTCTCAGAGTTGTTGCTGTTGGGCTTGGAGTTGTATTATGTCACACCTTACTTGCAGTATACAGTGGTTCAGGAGCACTAACACCTATAAACCACAATCCATGCCAGCCTTTCCCTGCAGTGATGCTTATCATCCATGGGACCTGGGCTAGGGCTCTCTTTATAATAATGGCTTGTAATATGATAGAGTTGCTGGTCATGAAACTCTGGTCTGTGTCCTCAGTGCTGCCATCACTGCTGGACTTTGGGAGCCATCTAATGGGAACTATTACTAAT
The DNA here is from genome assembly GCF_004027225.2 of Strigops habroptila. Lineage (NCBI taxonomy): Eukaryota > Metazoa > Chordata > Aves > Psittaciformes > Psittacidae > Strigops > Strigops habroptila. Next base: position 548,551 of record NW_022651105.1, read on the forward strand.
TACACTTCTTGCCTTTTCTCCTCTATGGAGGACACATCCTCCCACGTATACGTACACACAAACATGTGCGTGTCATGACAAAGCAGCAATAAAATAGCGTGGCTTCTCTCCCAGATTAATTAGTGCTTTCTAAAGCTTGTATGATGTTTGTCATTACTATTTTAGTGTTGAAAGGTTAATTCTGCTGCTATCTCTTCCCCAGGACCAGCACTAGAAACCTGGGCAGCATACTTGAGCAATCACAGCTCAACTAAAATGACAGCATTGTGAAGCCCGAATTGCCCAGGAACTGCAATCAGCAGCAAGACTGTAAGCTGTTTAAAGAATACAGAGTGACTTATAGCTCAGAGAAGGAAAAGCTGCTATTACAAGTCTTGATTATACATGGCTGTTCAACAACAGTTTCTGACCTTTATACTGAAAACAAAGGAGGCTCATGCTTTCAGTATTGATGCTTTCTGGAAATTGCTACCTGCACCTTCATTTACTGATTCTGGATTGGTGTTACTCAGCTTGCCAGAAGCTTAATTCAGATGCAATTTTCCTTTCTCCATAACTGTTTCCCTTCTTTGCTAACCCTTGTCCCAGGAGATAGGTCAGTGTGATAGTTTCCATATCACACCAAGAGAGGAGTTAAGTGATTCACAGGAACTGACAAAGCCAGAAGCTCCTGTTTCCCTTTCCACATTCGCCACTGTGATAAACGTTGATTTGTGAGTCTCCCAACGTAGGATAAACAAGGAGCAATTCCATTGCTCTTACGTGCAGGAAGGAGGAAATGGAAAGGTGAGGAAAAATAAAGGAGTCAAAGGAACAACTTAAGTTCTCAAGATAAAGCAAAGTTGCCATAGCAACTGCTCTTCCCACAGCACCACTCAACGTGATGGAGCCGACAGGTTTGATGCTTCCTGCACTGCTTAATACTTCTTCCAGGCAGCAAAGCTATCACCAGCACAGTGTGCTCCAGGTAGAAGGAAGCTTTCCACCTTCTGTCAAGCTTCTTTGGCAGGACTGAAGCACTGCCAGGTTGTGCTGGGTGCTACTACACTTCTCTTTGCATCTTCATGTAGCAAAAGAGTGACTCCACAAAAGAGATGCTTACACACCTTCCCAGGAACATGGAGTGTGAGAGAGGTCTTGACCATGCAAAGGGTCAGCAAATAAATGTGGGGACTCCTGTTTCTCCTCTGCACGTTAATATGCTTGACTTAAAACACTGACATTATAACATAGCTTGAAGTAGCAGTTGTTCAGATAACTGCAAATTGCTGCCCCATTATCATTCCTGTCACTTAAACTTCCTTTAAGGATATATATTTGATGATTACTCACTGTGGGAACTGAAGGAGAAAACATGAATTTCCATTTCAGAGAGGCACATTATGCTACAATCTATTACATTTGAAATCACTGCTCTGTGAGTTGAAGCATCAACTATTTTACAGGCTTGTTACCAACCTGAGCCTCTCAGTTAACAGGAATCCAGGCCAAGAAAGAGGCATACAAATACAATTTTCTTCCCCATTCCTTCCATACAGCTCTTCTTTAGGACCAAGGCCATTCAGCAGCAGCAGCAGCAGTTGACTCAACTCTACAGAGATTTATTAACAAGCTACCATGTGAGTCACTCATTTATTTATAGAGGCTTTGGAAAGTTTAAAACTCATTGAGCCTGAATTGCTGTGGTTGTATGGAGGTTGCCAAGTTAGCTGACCAGTTGTTAGGGCAAAGGATGGAAAAGCCCATTAAACAACTCTCATATATGACTGGCCGTGCTTGCTGTAGTTGCTTCTCTTTACTTTCCAGTGGGAGAAGCAAATAAAGTCCCTTTAGAAACCCCAGTCACAGCTATCAAGACATCTCTGCTTCACATTTCCCTTCACTTCACAACTCTGCAGCAATGTCACAAATGTTCTCACAGCTGACAATTAAATGAGGCTTCATCTTCCAGCCAGCTCCTCACCATCCTGTCAGATACCACCAAGGCATCCTCCCACCCCCGCTTCAGAGACCCTTGCTTACCCTCAACTGAGTCCTCCTGCTTCCTTTCTAGCTCGTAGCCGTGACAACGGGAGGATGAATGGCATCCCTCCTGTCCTGGTTTCAGCTGTAACAGTTATTTTTCTCCTTCCTAGTAGATGGTGCAGTGCTGTGATTTTGTGAGGATAATGCTGGTAATACAATGGCTGGATTTAACTCATGACACTTCCTCAAAGAGACGGAGATGGGTGTTTTAGCATTAATAGCTGAAGGGGGCTACAAGGATGCTGGAGAGGGGGCTATTTATCAGGGACTGTAGTGATAGGACAAGGGGTGATGGGTTTAAACTGAAACAGGGGAGACTGAGATGAGATTTTAGGCATAAGTTCTTCCCTGTGAGGGTGGTGGGACACTGGCACAGGGTGCCCAGAGAAGCTGTGGCTGCCACATCCCTGGCATTTTTCAAGGCCAGGTTGGACAGGGCTTGGAGCAACCTGCTCTGGTGGAAGGTGTCTCTGTCCATGGCAGGGGGTTGGAACTGTATGATCTTAAGGTCCTTTCCAACCCAAGACACACTATGACTCTATGAAAAGGAAGCACACCACTACTGATAAGGCTGGAGGTTTGGCATAATATGGTAAGAGCATATCCATACAGGCAGAATGCTACTTTGGGCATCTCGATTTTTTCTCTCTTCCCCATCTTTTTGAATACCATAATTGCACTTAATCAGCATGAAAGGTAACCAAAATATCCATCTCAATTCCCTTAAATGTTCACGACTAAAATATTGCTCATCAGCAACTCCTCAACACCAGGAGTTTAATGGGCAAAGTCTAAGGCAGCCATTGTCTCTCATTCCCTCCTTTATAGTTACTGCTTGCAAGACAGCTCTCATTAGACAGAGTATGTCAAATTAGTCTATCCTTTTTCCTTACTTCCACTACCTCCTTCACAGAGGTATGAGCAGGGGTTAGGGTTACCTGTACACTAGTATGTCATCAGAAGAGCTGTTATACTGAATCTGGTACATCCGAATCCCAGGGAGGTGTTGCTGAGGTGGCCACTGGATAAGAGCAGAGGACGATGTCAGCTCAGCAACCACGACCACCTTCTCTTGCTGAGCCTTTGTTTCATTTGGAAAGCTTGACTTGGCAGAGATGAGAATATCTGAGGGGCCAGGCTCCACGTCTTTATCACAGTTGGTACTGTTAGCAAGGTTAGGGTATGGGGTAACAAGGAGCTCGACTGGAGCTGTCGACTCTCCCGCAGCATTGGATGCTATGCAGGTAAATGTGCCCTTGTCAGTCAGAGAAGTAACCAGAATATCAAGAGTACCATTCTCATAAGAAATCGTCCTAGATGTGTTAGAGACCAGCTTCCCATCGGGTGAGATCCAGCGAACATAGGGATCTGGATCACCAACAGCTTTGCACTTCAAAGAGATGCTTTGGCCTTCTGTTGCTGTTAGTTTGGGGGTTCGGTGCGTTATCATCGGGGGTTCACAGACAAATTCCTCCTCTTTAATAGACCAAAAGTATTTGCCCATCAGTTCTGGTGGAGAGGCACAGGTTTCTAGATCATCCTCTCTGGTAAGACGTCTCAGCCACACGAGTTCACAGTTGCAGTGCAAGGGATTCCCTCCAAAGCTAAGCACCAGGGATGACAGTGGAGATCCTTTAGACTTGGTGTACACAGGTATTCTGGAAAACAAAGGATCAGGAGGGATCTTTTTCAACTTGTTGGAGGTCATGTCTAGACGGGCAAGTTTGTGAAGGTTGGAGAAGATTCCCTCTGGCACAAACTCAATGAGATTATGATCCAAACTGATTGTATTGACATTAGAGAGTTTGGCAATGGTTTCCCAAGGAACATTAACAAGATTGTTGTAGGACAGATCCAGGTCTTCAATTGTTTCAATAAAGTCATCCAGTGACCCAGGAGAAATATAGTTTAATTGGTTGTTACTGAGTATTAAATGCCGAAGGTTAATTAAACCTTTGAAATGATCTTCATTGATGTAAGTCAGTCTATTACTATCCAAGTGTAAGGCGTGAAGGCCTTTAAGATCAAAAAATGCATAAGGCATGATTTGACTTATTGTATTCCTTGATAGTGTCAAGTGAATTAGATTAGTCATGTTTGCAAAATCTTTCCTCCTAAGTGTAGTGATAAAGTTATCCATTAACCTTAGTTCTGCTGTTCTTCTGTCAATACTGGGGGGCACAAAGAGAAGCCCTGTCTTCGTACAGAGAATTGTGAAGGATGGAGACAGGTTTTGGCACATGCATCTTTTGGGACACATCATGGCCTTCACAGCTGTGCTAATAACCAGTAGATAGACAACCAGCCTTTCCATCGTAAGAAAAATAACAGACCTAAAGGGGGAAAAGAAGAAGAAATGCATGTAAATATATTTAAAGTAGGTCTCGGAAATAGGTTTACATTGAAGTTTTCATTACAAGTCCACGTGTGCAAACTGGAAACACCTTCCAAAGACAGTAGTGAACTTACCAGCTCATTTTAACTTGGCTGTCTTTAGAGCTAAGAGCTTCAAGTTCTGTGCTAGTTTGGCTCTGCTCTCCTCCTGACAGCAACATGTTAGGTTGACTGTGAGGCAGCAGTCCATCACTACTGCTGCTCTGGGATGCACTAACAGGGTTATCTACTTACTAGCAGCTCTTCACAACCACCAATGTTGACAGTTGTAGTTTAATAGGTGGAACAAAACAAGATGTGAAGCTGAGACTTGATGAGAGGAATGTGAGAGGGGAAAGCAAATAAATACACAGGGGTTTTTAGGTTCAGAGTACCAGGTACTTAACTTTACACAGATCCAACTGTTTGCTGAGGCCAGAACCTCATTTCACCCCACGTATCACTCCATCACCTTGTGATTATACTCCCCTCACTTCTTTTGCCATTACAGATGTCCAACAGCTTTTTTAGCTTACCCTTCAAGCTCATCTATGACCTCGTCCTGGGTTCAAGTCCTTCTGAGGAGTGAGCTCTTTGCAGAAATGCATGTTTTAAGGACAAGGGTTTATTTCTCCCCCAGGAGGTGGCAGAGGTCTCAGACTTCTACAGCAAATAAGAAGGAGAAATACCTTTAAAGGCATTTCTAAGGTTGTGTTTAAGCAGAGATGTGGGGGTTTTTCTATGTAGCACAGGTAACAGCTTTAGTAAAATAAATGCCATAATTACACATGGTCTTCATCAATGAAATTACCTCTGTGAGATCTTGTGTCTGCCAAGTTATTTCCCACTGTATCTGAAGCGCTTTGCCTGCTATAGCAAAGATAGACTTTTATTTCTGCTTTACCTCCAGCTTGCTGGAAAATTGCTAAGCATTAAGTGTGGTGACTCAAGCAACCATGAGAGCTGAAACTCTCAGCCGGTAATGTAAAGAAAGTATGTGTTTCATACGAGCGTCCTGGAACAACCCAATTCCAAACTCCAGTTGGCAAATCCTACTCCAAAAGGAAGGGTAGTGGGTTTCTGCAGCAGAGCACATATAGTTTTATTTGACATATAAGTTCCAGCACACCAGAAATCACAGCTGGTTAAAGATAGTTTCATAGGGCAATTTCTTCATAGGGTGAACAAATGCAGTGTAAGAATAACCAACTACATTAAGAACAAGAAATGCAACATAAGACATGCTCAGTTAAGCACAGAGTCGGAGACAACAGCATCATCTGCTGAGTCAGCTACCTGTGAGAGAGACTTACCAAAGCCTTTGATTACAAGGGCACAATTTGCTTTAAGTCAGCAGATTCATATGGTATGTTTGGTTTTGGGTTTGATTTGTGAGTTGGTTTGGTTGATTTTAATGATTTCCATGAGCTAGAGCCCATTTACACAGCAACAGGTCTATAAGATACAGATTTACAGTATCACAGTTGCAGAATGTGAACCTTAGTCTGGGTAGATCAAATTTATAGCTTCACAGCAGCTGCATGAAATACAACCAACTCAACAGCCCTCAGACAAAGAACTTTGAAATGGAATTCTTAGCACTGAGTTTTCATCCCCTACTTGTGGGCAGCGGGTCAAGGTGGGGATTCTCCCACTCTACTCTGCCCTGGTGAGATCCCACCAGGAGTCCTGCTCTGGAGTCCTCAGCACAGGAGGGACATGGACCTGGTGGAGTGAGTCCAAAGGAGGCTACAGAGATGCTGCGAGGGCTGGAGTGGCTCTGCTCTGGAGCCAGGCTGAGAGAGCTGGGCTGGGTCAGCCTGGAGAAGAGAAGGCTCCTGAAGAGAAGACCTTAGAGCAGCTCTGGTGCCTAAAGGGGCTACAGGAAACCTGAAGAGAGGCTTTGGACAAGGGATAGAGGGACAGGACAAGGGGGAATGGCTTTAACCTGCCAGAGGGGAGATTGAGATGAGATCTCAGGCAGAAGTTCTTCCCTGTGAGGGTGGTGGAACACTGGAATGGTTTGAATGCAAAAGCCATGGCTGCCCCACCCCTGGCAGGTTGGATGGGGCTTGGAGCAACCTGCTCTAGTGGAACTTGTCCCTGCCCATGGCAGGGGGTTGTGTTAGGTGACTTGAATGGTCCTTTCCAACCTAAATATTCTATGATGATCCTATGATTCTACTTACACCAGTGTCATGTAGAAGTGATAGCCACTTTCCTCCATCACAAGGCAGCTTTCGAGAGGGATGTGCAACCATTGAAAAGCATTATAACTGCCCCATGAGTGCTTCAGCTAAACCTGCACAAAACATGCCCAAGATCACTCCCATGACCTTCCACATTTACGTTTACAAGCTGCACAATGCAAACTGTGCTGCGCTATATGATCTGGCTACAGGTCACCAAAGTCCTGCACCCGGTGAGTAACAATCCCCTGCACCAATCTATGCCAAACACACCTAGAGAGAACGTTGTACAGAGATTTCAAACCACGTATTCTACACCTCACTGCAAAAGCTTATCTGACTCCAGTCTTGGGTACAAGAAGAAACGGTCCCAACACTTCAGTTTCATGGCACTTCTTGGATGATCTTTCCTTAGTGATCAAGACTGCTGGAGCAGCATTTTCCTACAGCTTAGCAACCCCAAAGGACTTAGTGTTGCCACTAAAAAGGTACACACTTCTCATAAATATGAGGAAATATGTTGAGGCAGCTCTATTATGCTGTTTAAGGACTCAAAGATTCTTTTCAAGTAGTGGAAATGAAAGAGTGGAAACAAGCAGTGGCAGGAGGTGAAGAGAATGTCAGGTGTGAGAAAGGTGGGAGAAGAAGGAAGCAACAAAAACTCCAATCATTAGGAATTTCTTACTCAAGTCTTTGAATGTCAGACGAGTCTTCAAACCATTAGAACTCACCCACTTTCTCTGCACGAAACAAATGCATTTGCTCTTCACCAAACCACACTTAAAGGGCTGACATATTAACTGGGGGGTTTTGATCATGCTTAGACCTTCCGCAAGCTACTCAAAAGGACCAATGTCATTGCACTAAGTCCTCTATCAATTCTTCTTCCTTTCCAGTGCCGATTCATGAACCCTCATATGTTTGACACTTATTTGTATACCTCAGAGTGAGGCATTTGGTGGTGTAGAAAAGGACAAGGCAGCCCTTTCCCAGCGCCTCAAGGAGCAGAATCACAGTTGCTATTAGCTGGGGATCCACCTGCTGTGGCAGTCCCTCAATTGCACAGCTCCTACATGAGCTTTAATAGCAGGGCTGCGAAAACCCTTCTGAGTTCAAAGCTAGAAGGCAAATTTAGGGGAAATCCTTGGAAAAATGGCAGTTTTCTCTGCAGAATTATATACTAATTTTATGAGTTAGTAAAGCCTCCTGCATAGGAAAGAGCTTTAGCATCACAATTGGAAGTGGCAGTGCACAGGGTTGTAAAATGAAATACTGGGTGTGCAGCTCCGGTTGTACACCGCCACGGCACGCGATGCCCAGTAGGAAACTGCTCCGGGATAAAGCAGTTGGGCTTTACTTGCTTACTACTGGTGTAAGCATTCATATTGCAGATAACATCACACTACTGAAATGCAAACTAAACAAACCCCCCTAAAACCCACCACACACACTACAGCAATTGCTCCCCACATACTACTACTTTCTGAAGCCACTTCTGCAGATCCCATTCTTGTGATTGGTACAGACTATTAACTGACCCTAACCAGACCACAGTCATTATACGACTTGATGTTATTTGGAGATATATTCAGCTGCAACATCAAGGAAACTGCATGGAACCATCTGTAGAAGATTGACACCCCAAACCATACTATGAGGGATTGAGCAGGGAACACAAGAAATGTTGACCTTATTTGCAGGCTCCTTCAGTGGCATTAAGAATCCCAGAGAACCACAGAATCATTTAGGTTGGAAAAGAACTTTACGATCATCGAGTCCACTGCCAAGGCCACCACTAAACCATGTCCCTAAGCACCAGTCATGTTTTGCATCACAGACACTATAAACTGCCATTGCTGCTGTAAAGAGAACAACATCTACTTCTCCCAGTGCCATCTGCTGCATTCCTGAGAAAGCATTCCTCAGCAATTCCCAGCATCCTCTTAAAATGCCATCACGGCATCCATCCCATGTGAACTGTGACCTCAATCCAGACAGTGCTGTCTGTGGGCCAAGCCTGCATGGGAGGGAATCCACTGCAATGAGCATAAGGGCCAGCTGTAGGAGGTGCTCCAAATGACTCACGTTCTTTGCTTTGAGTCACTGTTGAAGCAATGTTGGCTTCATACTAGGTGCCATGATGCTGTCTTCTTAAACAGGAATCATTATGCATCAGCTCTTCTCTCTCAAGTCACTGGAAGGGGGAAAAGCCAGGATTTTATGAAGCAAAACACCAAGTAACGAAGCATTACTTTAGGCATTTGCTACGAGATGCTCAACACTAAGTGTTACCAACTCCAGGCTTTAACCAGCCCCAAATGTTTTACAATTGCTGACAGCTAATGACACTTCTAACAAGGCTGGCAGACAATAATTTCATTACAAATCCCATGCCACCACCGTTCCCACCATTCAAAGTCTAACAAGCATAAAATTGCATGCTCAGTATGTATGCAGGCAGGTATGTCATTACTCTGACAAAGAAATGATAGTATTTGTAGACAGTACGTTAACAAAAGAATAATATTCAGATGAAAATCACCTTTGGTTCAATATGAAGTGGGTTGCATAGAAAAATAGTCTCTTTCTACAGAGAAATGCTTCATTCTTCTCAAACTTCCCTTCTTCCCTGTGGTTGTGCTTAGCACGTTGAAGATTAGTCACTGAGCAATGGATTTCAATGCAACCATTGTAAAGATAATCACTCTCCTCTGTGCTAACTCTTTCTAACTCTGTGTTAGGGAGTCGAGATCAGCATAACACCAAGAGTATTTATTTATTTATCCTTATGCAATTCCTTTCCTCTTTAAACAGTACAAAAGAAATCAAGTTAGCCCTTTGTGAGTGCCCAAAATTTAGTCCCTTAACAACAAGGAGGCTGCTTTCAACTGCTTCAGCAAGACTTGAAATAAATGCCTTTGCTTAAAAGGCAAGAAAAAACGTCTTTAAAAGAGGCATTTTAAGCAAAATTCACTTAAACTGAAGTCTTGCTCATTTGCATTTGAGGAATTAATGGGAACGTACACGTTGGTTTAGTGTTAATGCATCTGAAGAAGTCATTTGTTGCTGGCACTGACAGAAGTATACTTGAGTCTACTGGGATGGAAAAACTCTTCTGTAGGCCAGCAAAGCATGCTTTATCAGCTGATCTCTGCAATGCATCACTGAAAGACATTGTTAGGCACTGGGAAGTCTCTTGCTGAAAACTGGCACTGATACCTCCTTGCTTTCCCTCTCATTTGCTGTTTCATTTCTCAAGAGCGTGTAACTGCCTTTATCTCTGACAGCTTTAGCACTTCTAAGGCAGCAGCACTTAGAAAGGGTATCACGTAAAAGGGAGGCATGTTCCCCTGAACACCTCATTTTGGGACAGGGCTTAGGCATGACCCTGTGGCAATATGCTTCTCCCTTCCCAATTTTTCTGCTTAATAAATAGCCACCAGTGATGGTTGTGATGGCTGTATCTGGCTGTAGTTAGACTTTGAGGAGACAGATAGGAATACAATAGGTAAGGGCTATAAGTCTTGCTTAACAGGCTAGTTGAGCATGAACTGAAACACAGTTGGTAAGCAAATATGACTGTAAGTCAATCTTCTTACTCCATGAACAGCGGACAGCCCAGGGCCCATTGGGCTCTCCTGCACAGCAGCACACCAGGATCTTCCCTTGAGTAGAGATACCTCAAGGTTACTCCTCAAGGTTGAGAGAATCCTTGCAGTAACAAATCCTTGGTAATTGATTAATAGCATGCTGAAACTTTTAAATCTTACTTAAGTGATATAAAGGATTGATTGTGTACATATAATCCTTTAGACAAACTGTTGACCAAGGCTGGACTAAGTCTGGATCCAGTCACAGCTAAACATCCTCTGAGAAAGAGTTTAAAATGCAAAGAGGTCCTTTTCCTCACAACTTAATAGGAGGGTGTCCTGACAGTTTTGCTTCACCCCATCCTCTTTGCAGTACATAATCAAGTGTACCTTGCCAGTGAATCTTGTTAAGCCATTGTCACATTTACTATCAAACTTAGTTAAATTATCAGTAGAGAACTGCTTGGTTTTTACCACTCAAACCTTCTTTTTCTGCTTTAGGAAAACCATGTCATAGTTTATCAAAGCAGCATCCAAAATTCCAAATCATTTTGGTAGCCCCACAAGCTCTACTACTGTCACAAAGAGGCAACCCACTGCCTGCAAATAGCAGAGCAAAAAAGGCAGGATAGAGAATGACCAACAAGACGCAATCACTGCACCACAGGGCTCTGCTTTTGCAATGCAAGCACAACATTCAGGTGTTCCTCAGGGGTAGGTATTGAGACACACCCCCTCCTGCATCCAGCTCTGGGGCAACAACAGAAGAGGGACGTGGAGCTGTTGGAGCGAGTCCAAAGGAGGCCACAGAGATGCTGCGAGGGCTGGAGCAGCTCTGCTCTGGAGCCAGGCTGAGAGAGCTGGGCTGGGGCAGCCTGGAGAAGAGAAGACTCCTTAAGAAAAGACCTTAGAGCAGCTCCAGTGCCTAAAGGGGCTACAGGAAACCTGGAGAGGGGCTTTGGACAAGGGATGGAGGGACAGAACAAGGGGAATGGCTTTAGCCTGCCAGAGGGGAGATTGAGATGAGATCTCAGGCAGAAGCTCTTCCCTGTGAGGGTGGTGGGACACTGGAATGGGTTGAATGGAGAATCTGTAGCTGCCCCATCCCTGACAGTGTTCAAGGCCAGGCTGGATGGGGCTTGGAGAAACGTGGTCTAGTGGAACTTGTCCCTGTCTGTGGCAGAGGGGTTGGAATTAGGTGATCTTTAAGGTGCTTTTGACCCCAACCATTCTATGATTTATTCAGCATTTCCCATCACCTCTACCTTGTGCTGGGACTTAAATCCACAGCAGAGCTGGGAGAAAAGAAAAATGCCAGTCTGTGCCATATGCTGCACAAAGTAATGAACCCATATCACAAAGCTATGTACCCTTGCCCAGCATGAAGCAGTTTCCAAAGAGGCTTAGAAACCCCCCGGCCTCAAGATTAACGACGGCTTTATGATGACTTTTTGAGTTGTAATTGTGCAGAACAATTGTGCCAAGCTTATTGTGTGTTCCTTTCCTTCTGGCTAACAATAGCTTCTATTAGCTTTGAAGCAGGATCTCTCTCTACTGCCTTCCCTGATTTAATGCATTTAAGTGCATCTCACCAGATAACTGCACCATGCAAGGAAAAGATGGAGTATTCTCCTTTATTAACTTAAAGCTATAGAGACCATTCACTATCCAGTGTGATTATTAATCAGTTCATGCTACACGTGGAACTTACTCAACAGGCTCTACCACCATTCTTAATTTGCTTTACTAACTAGGATGGTCTTCAGGAAGCATATTTATGCTGCAGATATACAATTATTGCAGCCAAGCAAAGGTGTGCAGAGAAGCAATCTGATCCAAATGGAGCTTGCTGGGTGTATATTCTAAGATGACATAGAATAGAATCATAGAATGGTTTGGGTTGGAAAGAACCTGAAGATCATCTAGTTCCAACACCCTGCCATGAGTAGGAACACCTCGCACTAAACCATGTCACCCAAGACTCCATCCAGCCTGGCCTTGAACACTGCCAGGGATGGAGCATTCACAATATCCTTAGGCAACCCACTCCAGTGTCTCACCACCCTCACAGTAAAGAACTTCTTCCTTACGTCTAACCTAAACTTCCCCTATTTAAGTTTTAACCCATTACCCCTTGTCCTACAGTCCCTAATGAAGAGCCCCTAATGAAGAGTCCCTCCCCAGCATCCTTGTAGGCCCCCTTCAGATACCGGAAGGCTGCTGTGAGGTATTAGATATATTAGACATATTAGATCAAAACATTAATTGAGACAATACACACTTCAGACATCCGTATCAACCCAAAACCTTCAAGAAGGCAGCTCATGGACCACAGCACGTGGTGGTGTGCATGAGTTTTAGTCCAGCTTATGCTGCATTTGGCAGTGGCCAAAGCATGGCCAGTGCAAAGTTGATACGCCGCCTCTGAAGGACAAAAAGGAGGCCAAGAGTTAACCAAGACTGACATTCTTATTCAAAACACACAAGATCCAGCAGACTGGGGAAAGAAAAGAACCAGGCATGTTAAGCTTCACTTTGACCTTTGCAGATAAAGGATTCAGAAGTGTTTGTGGGAGGAAAACAAAATAATCGAGCTCCTCAAAGGCTGTAAAAAAACCAGAACATCAAGAATTACCACCATTCCCTTCAGAAATAAATGTTAAATATTTTTTTAGACAATAATCTGCCAAAAAACATGCTTAAAAGGCTACTCTTTCTGCAATATGAATCCCATGCAGCTGACCCCTATACCGCAAAATAGATCATTTTTCTCTATCACAATGAATTGACCTGAGAACTAGGCATCCCTCCGCTCCAGCACTGATTGCAGCTGAAGATCAGAATTAGGAGTTGGCGGTGGTGGGGTTTTGTTGGGGGTTTTTTTTACAGTCTTCCTACACAGGAAGAGTCAACTGCTTTGGCAAGAGAGATGGACAGACGTTTGGCAGCCTTCAACAGAAAAGGAACAAATCTATAATCATACACGCATCTGCTATGGAGGAGACAAAACCCAATACTGGCTAGAAAAAGCAACTCCCTCTTGGCCACTCAAAAGCACCTCATTTGTGAAATGCTCCTAATCCTATAGAAAAGGATCAAAGTGGAGAGTGAGGTATGTAAAAGTTGAGATTGCCAGACAGGGAGATGGGTTGTACCCTACAAATACAATAAGATAACAATGGAGCCCTACAATAACATCACAAACCAGGAGGAAAAAAATTTTTATATATATATATAATAATTATAATAAATATAATATATATATAACTAAAATACAAAATTTACTCCAGAGCTGCCAAAAAGGACTGATAAAGTATTAATCTTAAACCTGACTTTATCTCACAGGAGATAAAGGTTGTCTAAAGAGACAAACCAACCCCAAGAATCTCTAAGCCTCTAGAGCTTTGCTTATTACTAGAGTTAAATATGACAAAGGAGGGGAAAGGGTTTAAACAACAAAGCCTCTGGTTTAGGTTTGGAGGGTTGTTGGGGGGTGGGGGTATTTTGTTAGTTGTTGGGGTTTTAAACTATTTTATATGGATTTTAAAGCTACAGAATGTCTTCTTGCTCCTCATATGCATAACAGGCACTGCAGGAGCTGTCAGGGAAGGCAGACTATTACACCTCTGGTTTTGTAGTTTATCTTGATTTCTGCAGCCTCCTCAGGATGAGGCAGTTTGTCTTTAGGACCCGGGCAATAAGAAACAACTCAAAAGGTTCCCATTTCAGAACAGGGCTAGGAAATCCCAACTGAAACACGCTTGCTCCGACTCTGCAATCTCAGCTCTTCACAGCAGCACGGATTAGAGTTGGTTAATCCCCGACCATCCACAGAGGCCGTTTCTGCAGAGCTCTGCTGTAGCTAAAAGGAATATCCTTTTCCCCACTGGAGAAATTCCTTAAATGACAGCGCTTGGAGACAGAGTATTTTTAGAACTAAGAAATGCACTGCTGAGCATCTCCAGTGAATGTTTAATCAGTGCTCAGTGAGCCTGGCTCAATGCGGTTTACAAGTGTTTGCATCCAAACATGGGGAGGGTGTTGGTTTTGGCTTTTTCTGAACACACCATATTCCTTTTCCTTCTCTCAGGGCAAGCGTGTGACTACAAAAAGAAGTGGAGAGCGCCTCTTGCTTAACAGCACCAGGTTCTTTCCTAGAAATCAGTACTAGGTACACCTTCGACCTGTTTATGTTGCACATCAATAAGCACATCGAAGTATTCTCATTTATAGAATCACAGACTGGTTTGGGATGGAAAGGAGCTTAAGATCATCCAGTTCCAACCCCGCCAAGGGTGAATTTAATCAGGTCCCAAGGATCTGTGCACATCCAGGTTCCTTAGATGATCTTGAATCTCATCCTCTCCCACAGTGGGCTTAAGGCCTTCACTTTCCCAAATGTCTTTTTGAGTGGCATGGCCAGAGCACTTGCTGGTAAAGATTGAGGCAAAGAAGTCATTGAGAACCTCAGCTTCTCCAAATCCAAACACTTTATGCCAGTTAAACTGCAACAGAGAGTCAACACCACCAAGAAAATCCAGAACATTAAAAGATACCATACACAATGATTTCCAACACTAAACTTCCCTAATTCAAGAGGAAAAGGAGCTAGTGGTTCAGGGCAAAAGCATGCACCACTATTCATATTGAATAAGGGTCTCACCACCCTCATTCTCCCAAAAAAGTATGGTATATGTGAATTAATATTAGAAATAGAAAACTAGTTGGAATTGTCCAGCACACAAGGACTTCACAAGCACCAGAAAGCTGTTTTTTGCTCCAGCATCTGGCAAGCAAAAGGGATTCCAGCTCCACAGGCACCATTATTTAGCACAATTCCCACACACAAAGAATTGGGGTTGGTGGGAAGTACTTTTCTGCCCTCCACATAACACAGAGCAGGTATGCCAGCTCGCAACCATTAAGTATGCTGCTGTACAGCTCTCGTGGCACTCCCTTCCTTTCCCCATCAATATTTAACTCTCAAGGCCTCATTTTATGCATGGGAAGGATCGGCTGTGCCTGAACCATTCCCGACAAGTGTTGGCTTTCATTTTCAAATCCTCATCTATCATAGGAAACCTCTCCACACTGCTCTTGCCACCATGACATACCCTATGGCAGCACACCAGCTCTTACAACCCACTGAATTAAAGCAAACAAGACCCTCTGCTCAGTCCCTCCGCCTTCTCCAGGGAGATCCTCAACCCCTCTTGACTGTATTCTGCATGCAGATGAGTAGGATCTCAGTACAGAAAAGACATGGACCTGTTGGAGTGGGTCCAGAGGAACTAAAAAGAAGACCTGGAGAAGAGAAGGCTCTGGGGAAACCTTATGGCAGCCTTTCAATACTTAAAGGGGGCTTATAAGAAAGGTGAGGACAGACTTTTGAGCAGGGCCTGTAGCAACAGGACAAGGGGTGATGGTTTTAAACTAAAAGGAAAGATTCAGACTAGATACAAGGAAGTTTGTTACAATCAGGGTGGTAAAACACTGGCACGGGTTGCCCAGAGAGGGGATAGATGCCCCATTCCTGGAAACATTCAAGTCCAGGTTGGACAGGGTCTGAGCAATCTGACCTAGTTGAAGATGTCCCTGTTCACTGCAAGGACTGGATGGCCTTCAAAGGTCCCTTCCAACCCCAACTATGCTATGATTCCAATGCTGAATAAAGGTTTCTCTTTCCTGTGGAAGCACAATGCTTTGTATAGGGTTCTTTTGAGCACAAACTTCTGTATTTACACCACCACATTTTCTTCATCCTCCCACTGGAAAGCATAAAAGAGAAAATCTCACACAACACAAACCCCTTTCCTGCAGCAATGTTTTAGCACTTCAGAGACTGGCTGTTAAAAGCAGATGTCATCATAACATTCCTCCCCTAGTTAAAATAGCTTCTGCAGGCTGAGGTATGCAAGGGGATGGTTGAACGCAACTATGGATGTCTCTGGGATATTTTGACCTTCCAGAAGCCTCAGATTAGTCTTGAAAGCTGAAAGGCTTCCAAACGTGACTACTTCAAACAAAGAATATTGTTATTGCTCAGACTGCTTTTAATGTTAGGCCAGAGAAGCGCAGCGTCAGCATTCCCAGTAATTAAATGCTTTGCAAAGCACTCTGAGATGTTCCGCTTTGTGAAAAGCGGTATGGAAATCCAAGCTGCTCACTGCTGGGAGATCACAATCTGAAAGCTCCAGCCTCTTTTTACTATATCCTTGTAGAATTCTGTTGTGCTAGTCCAGATAAGTGTGGTTTAGCAGACGTTAGACATGAAATCCCATCCAACACTCTCCTTACTTTGGCGACCTCAAAACTTGAAGCTTTTTCACAGGTTTCTAACTACATTTCCTTAATGTTCTCAAGGGGGTTGTCTAACAAAAAAGCAACTGATGAATTCATCTTAAATGCTCTGTGGGCTTGGAGGCTACGTCCCTTCCCCAAAACCACTCCTAAGCCCCTAAAACCACTCCTAGCCCTCTAAAAACCACTTCTAACTCTCTAAAAAACCACTTCTAACTCTCTAAAACCCATTCCTAACCCCCTAAAACCCACTCCTCATTCTCTAAAAACCACTCCTAACCCTCTCTGCAGAGCAGAAGTAATACGAAATGCATTAGGAGTGACAAACACGCACAATAGCTGAGACTTAACTGAAGAACCAGGAATTGAAGCAATGCCCACTCCCGAGGGGTCAGAAAAGCAGCAGTGGCAGCAAGTTAAAATAGCCAAGTGCAGTAAATTCTGGGCATCCATTCAGGAATAAGCCTAACAAAGCCTGTTATCTTTTTCTCTCATATAATTAATTCCTCCTTGATCCATCTTGCTTTGAAATGGAAGTCCAAAGAACTACACAGTACTTCTGCAAACACTGCCAGTGTGAAGCTTGTAGATATATATCTAATATATATTATATAGTATTATACCTTATATATGTTATCTATATATAAGATGGGATATGTGACCTGCAGGTACCAAACCTGACCAGAGTCACTAAGCATGCAAAAACTTATCTTTTTTCATTAAGACTCTGTAGGATGCTCCACATTGTGTAGAATTGCAGGTTTTTAAGAGGATGGTTCAGAGACAGCACCAAGATAGTCCTTTTGCTGGTGGTTTATTGAAACAACCTATACACTTAAGTCCATTGTAGTGAATCATTTATCCCAAACTGGACTAAGTTATCAATAATAAATGGAATTATTCGTTATTCAATTCCTTTGCAGTGTCTAACACATGCACATGCATTGGTCTTTCTGTTTTCTTGGGCAGGAGGTGTCAAGACAACAAAAACACTCCCAGGAGAAAAAGAGAAGACATTTTCATCCTCAAAACATGCCAGCAGCCTCCTGCAATGACTTCAGCATTGAGGATTTTGTGCTTTTCATCTCTTGCTTTGGATTAGATTTTTACTACTAACGCAAGTTCAGTGCAAGGTTAGTGTCAAGATGCCAGTGCTGGGGATCATCACCAGTGAGAGTCACAATTTGGACCTTACTTTGGTCCATACTGCAGCTCCTTCGCACTGAACAGCTGGTATATTTTAACTGCATAGATACTTATATTCATATATAATACATTTATATGTATTATTTCTATTTATAATAGAAAGAATACTTTAATTGCCATATAACTTTGGCTGTTCACCATTAAGCGGACCCAGAAAAGGGTTCTCACAACTCGACAGCTAGATGGCAACATAAGCTACAGGCACAGAAAAGCTCAGAAATGGCAAAAAATTCCAAAACTCCTTAAAAAAACCCCAACCCTGTCAGTCTCAAATCTCCTGATAGATGTGAATGGGGAAAATTTCAGATAAGGCCTTTCTGCAGTCAGATAGACAGTGTAATTGCCTTGCTGAGGAAGCCAATAACTGCAGTGGGTGGACTGAGTTGAGAACGGCAGCAGTACAATTTAAAGCCCAAGACTCAGAAGAACAAATAAGACCAGGACAACATGAAAAAGAAGGCAGGCTCCTGAAAAACAGAAATAAATCGATGGCATCACCTCATTGCTTGGTTTGACCATTAGAAATAAAGAGAAGGAAATCACGTACAAAGCAAAAAGCCAGAAAACCCACCGTGTCCTGGGATGCATCAAAAGGAAAGTGAGCAGCAGGTCCAAGGAGGTGACCCTGCCCCTCTGCTCTGGTGAGACCCCACTTGGAGCAGTGTGTGCAGTGCTGGTGTCCTCAGCATAGGAAGGACATGGAGCTGTTGGAGCAAGTCCAGAGGAGGCCACAAGGATGAGCAGGGGCTGGAGCACCTCCTGTACGAAGACAGGCTGAGAACATCGGGCTGTTCAGCCTGGAGAATAGCAGCTGCGTGGAGACCTCAGAGCAGGTTCCAGTGTCTGAAGGGGGCTACAAGAATGCTGGAGAGGGACTCTTCATCAGGGACTGTAGCAATAGGACAAGGGGTGATGGGTTCAAACTGAAACAGGGGAAGTTCAGGTTGAATATAAGGAAGAAGTTCTTCCCTGTGAGGGTGGTGAGGCACTGGCCCGGGTTGCCCAAAGAAGTGTGACTGCTCCATCTCTGGCAGTGTTCAAGGCCAGGTTGGACAGAGCCTTGGGTGACAATAGTCTATTGTGAGATGTCCCTGCCCATGGCAGGGGGTTGGAACTGGGTGATCTTAAGGTCCTTTCCAACCCAAACCGTTCTATGATTCTATGCCTTAATAGACCAACTTCTCCACATCTACTTTGGGCGACAAGACTAATATGAGTTTCGATGATGGCAACGATGGAGGTGCTGGAGCACAACTGTGCCATCCTGTCTCAATGGCTTGTGGAGAGGGGAGTATATTGCACCTCAGCTTGACTCACTGAAACTTCACCTTACTACCACCAGCTCAAAAATCATAGTTGTTCATCATTTTAAAATGCAAGTCACCTTTTAGGAAATTATGGTTATTCCCAAGATGATGCCTGGGGGAAAGAGTTATCTGCTGATAACAGAATGGAATTTATCCTTAGGGTTCCAAGAGCACAGGCAAGTCATCTGCACATTCTCTCTACTGAGTTTTGAAAGATCCATTTAATTTTGACGTCTGCTGTCAAAATTGGTCTCTGCTATCCACTACTTGTATTTGTTAAGGGGGGATTCACAAGATGCATAGGCTACACACACTGTCATTAGGCTTGTAACGGCTTTGTAGATCCAAGGACCAAAGACTCTAATTCTATTAGAAGGATTAAAACGAAGCAAGAGAACTCACACAAAACAAATCCTGTGTCTGCCAGCAAGAGAAGTGAAATGTTTCAGATGAGTTCATAAGAGCTTGAGCAAAACATACTGGGTTTGAGGTCCACAGCGAGAGAAGATTACAGAGGAATGAAGCAGCGGTAAAGGTGATTTCCTTTCCAAGAGTCATACTCAATACTTTGCACTAATACATCATCCTTTGTGAGCACCATAAAAGATTTAAGGCAGTCAAAGCAAATAGACAGAATGATGGGGCTTTGGAACTAAAGTAACAATTTCATTGCAGAAGTCTTCTTTCAGAGACCCAGCAACCCAAGCACACAGAGAGAAGTCGGAAATAGAGGAGAAAGTCCAAAATAGCATTAATGGTCAGCACCTAACAAAGCTTCCCCTAAATGTTGCACACATTCAAGAGTTAATGGTGCTTTGGTACATGATCTTCAGCCTTACAGCCCTGTATCTGTCAAAGCCATTCCATGTGTTCTTTACTGTCTTCTACTTTGGCAAGTAATAATTCCCCAAGAAAATGTCTCTCTGTCAAACTAGATGATCCTGAGAAGCAAAGATAAAATTAGGGGACAGCCAAAGAACTCAGAATCCAACCTTTTAATATTAGGAACTTAAGTCTTCCACAGCCAGCAGGCTTGTGGAGGATCTCCTACCATCCCTGTTCTTATAGTGTGGCTTGTCAAGGGAGTGAATTGTACTAAATTAGTACGAAGGCTCAGGTCTCAATAAAGTAGCTGTGATTTTAAGATCACACTTTTTCATCCCACCTTTGCACTCTCAAATTCAGCTCTCTGAAAACCAAGGGCTATTTCAGCAACTACTCTGTCTTAAGGGGAAAAAACCCACCAACTTTGAAGTTTTCATGGATGGAACAGTTCATCTTCTGAATTGTTTCTGGCAGAGAACCCATTCCTGGTATTATATCGAGTACAAACAGAACAACAGCTAAACAAAAGCCCAATAGGAATTTAAGGACCTGCACATAGACTTAATAAACAGCCATACTGCTCCAGTAAATCTAGGTTATTGCTGTAGTTCTAATTGTACTGAGTATCTCCTAAACATCATTTCTCTTCTAACAGCATCCTTCCCAAAAACACCCACCCATGGCACAGTCGTAATAAAACCAACTCCCTGCGGTTAAGAGTCAGAGGAGATGACAGCTCAGGCCTAAAAAACCAAGCTCAACTCTGCAAGCTGCAGATGCTTAAGGAGGGGATGGAGCATCCATCTGAAATGCAAAAGCAACTGCAACCACCATCTAATTGTGCTCAGGCTTGGCAAAAACAAGAAGTCATCTTGCGGACCCTAGTTTAAGGCTGACCTAGCTAAAGTCTCCAGAACTAAGTCATTCAAGATATAGCTTGCACAAGGCTCCTCTCCTGTGCGGGGACTACAGTAAGCTCAGCTGGAAGCAGAAAGCCTGGTACAGATTGCTCTCAAACCTGCAAAATGCAAGAGCCAGACATCGGTTAAGAGGTGCCACCAGTGCAGCTTTGCTCCTTTTTGGGTAGGGCTTTACTCTGAGCGTGCAACCAAAGCTGGATCTCAAATCCACTGCACATCATAGGATCATAGAATCAGATGGGTTGGAAGAGACCTTTAAGATCATCAAGTCCTTTACCCCAGCACTGCCAAGGCCACCACTAAATCATGTAATGCAAATCACATTTTTCTTGCAATGAAAGGAAAGAAATCATCCCTCTGTTGAGCAACACTTACACGTCCTCAGTTCCAAGAGCATCACATTAAATATCATCCTGCCAGGGGCAAAATTAGTTATCTAAATATTATAATGGATTAATGATCCTGGAAGCAGAGGGTAGTTCAAAGGCCAAAGCGGGACAGAGAGATACTATCTCATCATTCTGTTTAGAGAAGCATCCCAGTCATTTGACCAAGGCAAAGAAAATGCGTACTAAGCAGAGGTCACTATTTGCAGTGTGTGGTGTATAATTACTGCAGCTGAAGAGGGCAAGGATATGAGCACATCAAGAGGGCAAAGCAACAGTCCTGGAGTGCATGGAGAGTGCTAGAGCTGAAGGATGCTCATTAAATGGGACGAGAGAGGCATGATGCTGTAGGGCAGTGTGTGCTAACCAAGCGTAGCAAACGCATACCTGACTGCTCAGCACGCAACCCACACCAAGGGGGTGAGCCCGGTGAGCCCATGCTGCAGGTAACCACTGCCAGTAAACACTGGGGCTTGTTCTGCTGGTTTTCTGCAGTACAAAATGACCCCTCAGCTCACAGCCAGGTGCTAATTTGGGATCCCAAGTGCTGCTTTCACACATGAAAAGCAGTATCCAGGCTGCAATCCTATGAAATTATAGTGGAGAGGGCTCATTAAGAGCCCTTTAGCAGGTTCTACTGCTCTCACATAAATGATTATATCACTTTGAGAAGTGTTAATGAAACCCTTGAAATGAAATTCTTCTGTTCTCCCTAGCAGAGAAAATAGTGCATCAGGTAAAGCTAAATCCTATCTAGCATTTCAGGACATGTCAGTTTACCAAACTCTAACAATGATGAATGAGAGCCATTTAAGTTCTTGACCATCCCCTCTGTCCCGTGGTACCCAATGAAGCTTGCACTGGGGTGGCAAGGTAAAACCAAAGTTTCTTCCAAGCCCACGTACTTGTGACAAGTGTTACCTGCTGGGGTGGCAGGGGCTGTCTCAAAATGGAAAGACTGCACAGTTTTGATAAACACCATCAATCTGGCAAGCTAGCAAGCTTCCTCTGAATAAACAGGATGACAAACTGGTGCATCATCTGGCTGTCTCTCAACACATCACTGTAGGGGCATCACAGTTTATCCTTCTTCTGCAGACCTCAAAAGTCTCTGAAGCGGTTTAAAACCAGCACATCCTAAGCAGAAGATGAATCAGAAAACAAGTCAGGAAGCTGCCCAAGCGTACTAGGTATGCGCCAAGGTAAGTCTGGGCTCTCGACATAAGCGCCAGCATCAGCAATCACAGCATTCCCTCTATGTGAAATGGAGAGGAGGAGTTCTGGAGCACAGGAAAAGAAGGGAATACCTCCATATGACATTCATCCTGGAGCCTACAATGAGATACCTTTCCAGCTAGAAGGGCATCGTGGAGGATCTTCTCAGTATGAACTCCCAGCAAACCCATGGAGGCATCTTCAGCAATTCTCTCTCCATTCAGTCCCAAAACACTTGCTTTTCTCATCTTACTTCACCATCTGTGTGGGTGAGTAATCACAGAATGGTTTGGGTTGGAAGAAACCTTAAAGATTATGTAGGTCCAACCAATGTCCCATTACTGAATAATGACACTGTTTCTAGCACATGCAACATGTACTTTGGATTTTTTTCTGGTTTATTCACTCCATTTCCCCTACCCAAGGCTGGATTTTTAGGTTATCCAATCAGTTAAATGTTTCCTTTATAAATCTTGCATTTTTACCAAGCAGGGCAATGTGGAATATGAGTGAAATGCCTGTCACAAACCACAACCCAAAAGACAAAATGCTACTGGGGAATGACTGCTCAATTTGGGACCTACAGCAGTGGTTTACATTCATTCTGAGAAAGGAAGAGGTGCCATAATCCAAAACCCACTGCCTTTACGAGAACAAGAGACATTTAATCTGAATTACATTCCTTGTAGATAATTTCAACTGCACTTAATCCTCATGTGACCATTTATAATCCGATTTTAAATGGCTGCAAATCAGGATTAGCCAACTCCACTCATCTACAGCGACTGAATGCAGTTTCATTTGGAACAAAATCATCCACTTAAGGATTTATTTTGCTTTAACTCCCCCAAAGTTAAAGCCAATTAGTTAATGCCACAAAGCTGTTGGCATAAAAAGAAAGAAAAACATCTCGTCTCTGTGGGAATCGCTGTTGATGCAAAGCAGGACAGGTCTGTGTCACCAGAAGCAGCTTTGCCTTTCCCCCTCTGCTCTGCATGTACCAAAAGCTACCAATGCATCCCAGATTCCTGGCACGTTAACCCGTTGAGACCTTTATTCCCATCTATCCCATTCAAATCCCAAACATTTCCATTCTCCTATTCCTGCTTGTGAATTGGCTCGATTCAGTCATTCCAAAACCACCAGAGAACTCCTGCAGCAATCGCACCATGTTTTGATAAGGAACTGTGCACACCTAGAGGAATCCCATAGAGCAAGGGCTGGATGAGGTGACATGGTTGACAGGCAACTATATGATTACCATTAACTACTCCGACTATTTCTTTTCTCATTCCCAGGGTTATCAATCTTAAGGCATGCTTTTACTCTGCACTCATCCCAGTAACATCTCAAATACTCGCTGGAAGCACATTCAAAGGCATCATGTTTTTTTCTCTCCTCTTCTACGAAAGGAAAGGAGTGTGCTTGGAAACAAAACCCAGCTTGAGCCAAACTTCGTTAGTCTCTAACTAATGAGATTCTCTTTGGGTACCAGGTAGTGATTCCCCCTCCCCTTACAATTCATCCTGCTTCAAAGACTTACAAACACTGTGACAGAAGAACACTAGGGCTGAATTTCTGCAGCAACAGCCACACAAACACCAGTAGAAAACATACTGGAAAGTGGGGGGAGGAACATTTAAAAGGGGAAAAAAAAAAAGCAGCAAAATAACTTAATCCTTCACACATTGAATGGGGGGATGCAGATGCAAACTAGACCCACCCAGTATAAACATGTATTCTGCAAGCTTTGAATACTAATGCAATAAGCATGTAAAACCCCCTGCTTTGACAGACTTTCTTTTTCAGTAGGATGTGATAAATTGGTGTTTTATAGGCAGTGTTTTAAACACTCATTTTAACACCATCTAAAAGACAGCAACTATTGTATTACATGGCAGTCAGCAGTGAATCAGCTCTTGTAAAAACCTTTACAAACAACTGAAAAGAAAGAAAAAGATGGAGCAATAATGACTATTATACACGCAAGAAAGCAACTTTAAAAGATGCAGCATATACAAGTAAAAGGCATTCCCATCCTCTTGTTAAAGTCAAATATGCTTTGAGATGCAGAAAATGCACCCAGACAAATGCCAATAGCTGCTGATGGAGTGTACGCCACAGAAAAATGGAAATGGAAAAGCAGACATCAGAGTGGTTTAGGGAACGATTATATTCCAGTGAGTAAAAAGTAAAGGAGACTGTGACACTGAGATTTACTGTACTAGAGGAGAAGCTTCTTATAGCCCGGGGTTGCCACGTCCAACTGAATTAGCTGCATTTCAGCATCCTGAATCCTCCTGAACTGACCTCATTCTAAAGCGAGAATCTTCGCCAGACTGTGGCCTTGTACCCAGCCAAAAAGGCCAAATTGTGCCACTCTTCCAGCAGGTTAAGGTTTGTGCTCTGCAGCACTGGTTGGGATGCACATCAATGCAGTACAGTCCCCATCAAACGTATTTGGTCCTGGCATTGCCTTGTTTTAGTCTTTCTGTACAATAGCCCTTCCTAGATTCCAATTGCTGCCTTTGCTAAGCAATACAGCATCTTCCACTTTTCCTGCTTCCAGGAGATCATATTAGCAAACCCAAAGAGCTGAAGCAGCTTTTCCACAGCTACTGGAAACACAAGGAAGCAAAAAAAGAGAATCAAGGCTTCCCCAAGCCTTGACCCCACCAGACCAGGTGAAGAGAAGCCATCTCCAAGCCCACACCTCCACTGCTGGTGCTCATGGATGGCTGGTTCACTCCAAAGAGCTGTGAATGAATCAGAATAGGTTGGGTTGGAAAGGACCTTAACATCATTCAGTTCTAACCCCCCTGCCATGGGCAGGGACATCTCACAATAGACCATTGTCACCTAAGGCTCTGTCCAACTTGGCCTTGAACACTGCCAGAGATGGAGCAGTCACCACTTCTTTGGGCAACCCGTGCCAGTGCCTCACCACCCTCACAGGGAAGAACTTCCTTATATTCAACCTGAACTTCCCCTGTTTCAGTTTGAAGCCATCACCCCTTGTCCTATTGCTACAGTCCCTGATGAAGAGTCCCTCTCCAGCATCCTTGTAGCCCCCTTCAGACACTGGAAGCTGCTCTGAGGTCTCCACGCAGCTTCTATTCTCCAGGCTGAACAGCCCAATGTTCTCAGCCTGTCTTCATACGGGAGGTGCTCCAGCCCCTGCTCATCCTCATGGCCTCCTCTGGACTTGCTCCAACAGCTCCATGTCCTTCCTATGCTGAGGATACCAGCACTGCACACACTGCTGCAAGTGGGGCCTCACCAGAGTAGTCTTATATATCCATGCAATGCAGCATTGTCACATAGTCACTGCTCAGAGATCACCACACCAATGACTTGAAAATCTTACCTCTCCTCATACCATCAACCAGAAACAACGAGCCAAATAACTCCCATTTGGCCAGCATTTCCTGCAGCACAGAGACTTTCCCAAAGAACACAAGGACATCCAAGCAGCATTTGTTCCTTGCGCATTGGGGTAGGGAGGTGTGAGTGGGAATAGGATGTCCTGCAAGACCTCGTGTTATCAGAAGCAAAGGATGCTTCTTCATCAGCCCAGCTCCAGCATCCCCATTAGAGAAATCCAGCTTCTGAGCAAGCTGGAAAACATCTACCTCAGGCACAGAGCTGCTTGTGGTGTAATTCCCTGAAGTTTAGCTGCATTAGCACAGCTCTGCACCCAAGGTTAATTATTTCTGGCTCCATCAGGGCTGGTTCACACCAGTGGCACGCTGGCACAGCCCAACTCATTCTGAGCTCTCTGCAGCGCACTGCACTGCACAGTGGAACCGTGCTTGGGGTTGGCTTTACTAACTTTAGGGAGCATGTCAACTGCTAGAGCCAGGCTTAGCTAGTTCCTCCTCAAAACACCACCACAAAACAACCACCACAAAGAAAACTGCCAAACCCTCCTCAAAAAAAAAAATCCAAATCAACATACACATGCCCAAAAAAGACATCAAAACCCAACCCCAAAATCACCATACACACCACCACATGCACACAAAAGGGGGTGGGGGTTAAGGAGCATCTTCCCTCCCCCTCCAACCACAGAAGCCAAGCCCTAAAACAGCAGATCCGACATGACAAGGACTGTAGTTTTCCCTCTTCACAGAGGAGCTGATCTGCATTTGAAAGCAAGAACTTCAAACAGATCAAGCCGCTGATTCTTGCAGCTATTCCCACCAGGCTCTGTTCCTCCATGCCCTGTATCCAGCTCCCACTATTCCCATCCTCGCCTAAATAAAACATTGATTAGGAATTTTTCAGGCTCAAGGCCACTCATTGTCATCTCTAGCTCATTTTTAGGGGGGTTTATCTTGCTGCAAAATAATAAGCAAGGTCACTTGTTAAGCAATACGTAACATACTGACAGACAAAGGTACCACTTAGGTGATTGTGTATATAAAGAATCATAGAATGGTTTGGGTTGGGAAGGACCTTAACATCATCCAGTTCCAACCACCCTGCCATGGGCAGGGACACCTCACAATAGACCATGTCACCCAAGGCTTTGTCCAACCTGGCCTTGAACGCTGCCAGGGATGGAGCATTCACCACTTTTTGGGCACCCTGTTCCAGCGCCTCACCACCCTCACAGGGAAGAACTTCTTCCTTATATCCAACCTGAACTTCCCCTGTTTCAGTTTGAACCTATTGCCCCTTGTCCTATCACTACAGTCCCTAATGAAGAGTCCTTCTCCACAATCCCTGTAGCCCCCTTCAGACACTGGAAGCTGCTCTGAGGTCTCCACGCAGCTTCTCTTCTCCAGGCCCAACAGCCCCAATGTTCTCAGCCTGCCTTCATACGGGAGGTGCTCCAGCCCCTGCTCATCCTTGTGGCCTCCTCTGGACTTGCTCCAACAGCTCCATGTCCTTCTTACGTTGAGGATACCAGCACTGCACGCACTGCTGCAAGTGAGGTCTCACCAGAGTAGAGGGGCAGGATCACCTCCTAACTAAGATCACCTTCTATGTAAGTAACATGCACAGCATCTGTAGCATAAAGCATCTTTCATTCCTAATTAAGCGAAGGAGAAGGAATCGGACCCCGCAAATGCCATGTGAACAGTTCACAGCACCTCCCTTTTCTGCATCCTCCGCTTTTCCACCCATCTTGGCCATATACTTGTGTGAAATCTGTATGTTTGCCAAAGCACTTGCCGTCAGTGCTCACAGCTCTGCTCATTACTAAGGTGTGGGTGCTAAATTGGAAGTTCAGGGGAAGGAATTATGAAGCTAGCCCACAGGAATGAGTTCAGCCACTGCAGACAGCCCAGAGCTATTAGGAAACTATTACTAGCAGAGGCATTTCATTCCAGAGAAGAGTGAGCAACCGGTCCTTGGTTACATTCATGCAGGAAAAGCACCCAGTTTCAGTTGATTTTCCCATCCTGGCTCCTTTAATAGCGCTACTGCTTGGGTATGATTAGGCAGGGGGTTGGGGAACCCCCACTTTTCCTCTGATGGCACATCATTTGCAATTCAGAACTTCCTTACAGTGACTCAAGGCAGAACGTTTTCATTTAGAAAAGAGCAGAATTGGAGGAAAGAAACAAATTCCGGGCTTCAAAATGAGACTTAATTAAGCCTCTACAAGTGCCACAAGCTGGAGGTTGAGGACACCCTGCAGGTACCTCGAAATAGGAACGTTCATGAAGAACCAAAGCTTTGCCAAGCCTTTTTCTCTGTATTTTTTTTTTCTTTGTTTTCATCTTTTTTTCTCCTTAATACAAGTAATTTTGGGGCAACACATCCAGTGCAGCAACCCTCTGACCTAGACAGAGGTGCAAAAAGGACCACATTCCACACATCACATGCTCCTGACCTCAGTCATCCTAAGCTCTCACTACAGACAGCTATTTCAGGGGTAGAAACCTGACATAAAGACAAACTGTGGTAACCTGAACCTTTGACAAAGCATTAAGACAAAACCCAAGTAGCCAAAAACCAAGAACAGCCTCAATAGCTCTAAACATTTACCCGTGGTAGGACAGTGCTGCTGTGCCACACTCCACTCATGCCATCCATAGGCAAGGTAACAGGCAGGTTTGGAAGGTTTCATTCCAAAAGACGAAGCAAAGAAAAGTCAGAAGACAAAGAAGCTGCAAGAAAAGGCAACAGCCTTCCCAGTGCTGCCCAGCAGTCACAGCCAAAGATCCATCTCCTGCATATCCCGGCCAACAGTGGGTCAAGACCAGGGTCAAAAGGCTTCTTTCAATGGAAGGCAGAGCAGCCACCACCTATAGATTCTACAGATCAGGCCAATTCCTTTTGACACAGGAATCCCGACCCAGCAATGCTGTGCAGTTCCTCATTGTCATGCAAATATCCCTCGGAAATACAAAGCCAGGGGGAACCCGTGTACATATACATCCAGCCCCAGGGCATCCTACTAGTCAAGGGAATTAAGGAGCTGTGATTTATAAGGAAGCATTGGCCCTTAAAAATAGATAATGAATAAAAATCTTACCATTTAGTTGCTTATTGGTGCTCTGGCAGCTCAGCCTGATAAGAAAATAACCATAAGTTCAACCTCTATATCCATCTACCCCCAATTCACCTTAAATCAGGATCATTTAGCCCCCCAAGGCATACCTTTAATTAACCCCTCCCCCCAAAACACAAAACCAACCAAACCAAAATACCCCACAACCATCTGAAACCAAGAGCACACACTTGGGAGTTAGTTTGAAAGAGAGAAAGCTAGCACTAAGTAGGACAAATACAGACAACGCTGATGATGACCTGGTTTAGTGTATTGCATTTCACCACAGGAAAAGAGGAGAAATGTGCCATCACAGCAAAACTGGTAGCTCTATAATAACCTCAGAGTGTTGAGCAGTAACACTGCTCTAGGATTTCTCTGTGTTGCTGATGGCATAAATAGTAGTGGGGAATTCAGTGCGAGGGATCTGCTCTCAGGTGAATATAAGAGTCTGTAATTTCAGACACAGAAATGGCTTCTAATTACAGCAAGAGAAGGGAGAGCTGTGAAAAGAGTGAGGAAAAAAGCTAATCTGGCTGCTTTTGCAAGTGCTAAGAGGTTCCATTGGCAACTGAAGGCTGCCATGTGCCTGGTCAGTTTGAAAGTACAAGTCCAAACATATCCACCTTATCCTCCCATACACTTAAAGCACATTTCATGGGAAAGGAGGAGTGAGAGATGCTCTTCTACGTTACCTACTGATTTTATACAGTAGATATTGAGGACTGAAATCATTTGTAACCCAGTGTTTGCATAAGTCTTGTGTTTCACATGGACATCAACCCTAAACCAAGCTCCTATTAGAACCAAAATCATTAGAGGCTACAAAAATAACCAGCCTCTGGTGGCTGAAACAGCCTTCCTCAAGAGGGCATTACCCCCGATCCCTTTGATGGGGAGCGTGGAGCTCTACATACCACTGCTCATCCTCCCCATCTCATTTTTCAGCTTTAAAAGAATTAAATAAAATGGAAATTATATTGCTCTGAGAACCCTTGTCTAATAACAAAAAAAATAGGCCCTGACAAGCCATCAGGGGAACAAGAACCACTCCAAGCGCCCTTTGCTGTTCAGCACGTGCTTAGAATGAAAGGAGCCCGTGGCTCTATTTGCATTGAAAATGGAAGGTAAAAATGATCAAAATCAGGTGTTTTTTGGCCACGTGATGTATTTCAGCCCCGCAGCAGCTGAGCAGGACAGACGGCAGCTCCAAGCACAGCTATTTCCAACTTCACAAGGACGTCACCCATGCAACCCGTGCCAGGGACCGTGCTTCGTTCCAGCTGGAAACAAAGAGCGAGTCCATGCCTCAAGTCTCTTGTGGTGAGGAAGTGGAGGGAGGAGAAAGAAACAGGTTCAATTCTAGCAACAAGCCTAAATAGATCACAGAATCAACCAGGTTGGCAAAGACCTTTAAGATAATCAAGTCCAACCATCACCCCAGCACTGCCAAGGCCACCACTAACCCACGTCACTAAGGGCCTCATTTACACAGTTTTCGAGGCCCTTTCAGTGTTTTAAAACCATAAAGAGAAGGAAATACATATTTGTTTAACCCCACTTTTTCACAGTGAAGAAATGCCTGTGAACCCTTGACAGAGGAAACATGCTGCCCTTCTGCCACTGCACTTCATCGCTTCCGAAGGATGCTCAGCTGCTTTGCAACCATCACAGACCTCCTGCCAAGTGCTGGTGGCCCTTCCTTGCAGGGTCTTCTCCAGGAGAGCCACCTTCGCTGTTTGCAGCCACAGCAGGGCAGCGGACTCAGGTTCACAGAAGGTGATAGCTGGTGCCAAATGCAGTTCTCTCAACCATTTTCTCAGGTTTAACCAGTTCTACAGGGCAGGGTTCATGCTCACAGCAGGTATAGCTTTAAGCAGACAGACAGTACTTTGGAGACAGATCAGGGCTCATGCTCCCCATGTTCCACATCTAAAGGACATGAAGCAGCTTTCCAGCAGGAACTCCCAGCTGTGGTTGAGGCAGTCCTAGTCCCAACCAGCACCATGCCTGGGGACACCAGGTTGAGTTCATGGTCATGTAGCTACATGACCTCTTGTCCAGACTTGGCTTGCAACCAGCACAGGGGCACACACATACTCCAAAAGCAATGTTTCCCATCATTATTTATTATGCAGGAATACAAAAGCCCAGCACACAGCACACCAAGGGGACACTTCTGATTCTAACAACTGTTGCATACCATGAATCCACAGAATACCTTAGGTTGGAATGGGACCTCCAAAGCACATCAAGTTTAACCCCCAAATCATGCTTCCGTCTGGCTCCAGTCACAATCTAAAGTGACAGGCAAAGCCCAAACTGTTTTCAAAGCCAGTAAAATGAGGGAAAATGCCCTTTCTGAATATAAAGGTCACCTGGGAAGATGATCTAAGTAAGCCAGCAACACAGAGACTTCAGCACGAACATGGAAGGTCTTCTTCCAATACAAAAGTCAGGCTGCACCTCCAGCTCCACCTTGTATATATAATAGATATATATACACATATAAAGTCAGAGCAGCAGTTACATCACCGTTGTACTATGACATAGAGGAGATGCTTTCCAGGCACTATGAAGAGAAAGACACCGATTCCCACCCAAATATTCCTGCTTGATGCATTTGGAGACACGCACCTCTGCACCAACACACACTTCATTTAGTGTTTGTCCACCACGGGGAGCAGATGAGCCTGTGCTTGAAATCAAGCTGCTGACTTTGCTAAACCAGAGCCCGGGTGACATTTTCTAATCAATAGCTGTTATTTTCATCACAAGCAAGGCTCCCAGCATCCATCCCAGACAACAGACAGGCAAATACACCTCCAAAATCCAAAGCATATCTGTCTTAAGAGTCGATTCCATTTCACATCAGATTGCAAGAAGAATAAAACCAGTCAGTGACGTGGGCACAAGCTATTAACTCTTCTAGTATAGCAATTTAAAAGCTTTGTTCATAAGCTGCCTGTCTGCCTGCCTCCCACCTCCTATCACTTCCACTCTTCCCTGCAACTCCAGAACTTCCCAGCTCAGGAAGTTCAAAGGCAAGCAGAGGTCAGCGTTACCTGCTACCTTTAAAGACCAGCACAGCAAGAAATGCCAGACTTGTAATGTGCATGAGTGCCACAAACTGCTCTGAAACGGCTGAGATTGAGCACTGAGGAGAGTCACGCGTCATGTGCAATTGTTTCGATAAAGATAAGACTCAGACAATGGAGCCACAAAATGCTTCTTTTTGATACCTTGTGAAGGGCACGCTGCAGTAGAGACAATAACAATGCTAACATCGGGCAAGACTGAGGTTTAACAAAACCTTCCCACTTTTAGCTCACGAAAGCCTGGATGAAACCAGCTGGGTGTCCCAGAGCATCCCAAAGAATATCAATAATTCAGCTTTGAATAAGAAAGGCAAAAGCAGTGAAAGGAGGAGCTATTTGGGCTTTGCAGGATTGCACACAGCACATATGACAGGGCTCAGCAGAGGCTCAGTGATCCTTGAAATGTGGCTGGAAGTGTGATTGTTACCCATTAGAAAAGAATATGCACAGATTTCAAAGACACTCTGCTTCATGGCGAACTCCTGCCACTCTGGGGCTAAGTGTTGCCAGTTTGCCCAGGCTAATTGCTCTTCTAAAACAGGCCACAGAGCTTGGCACTGGGTCAGAGAAGTGGAGATTCTCTTTGTTACCAAAAGAAATAAAATAAAAAATAATTAAAAATTAAAAATAAATAAAAATAGATCAGTGCAGCTTCTCTTTGGAGATGTCAAAGAATTTTCCTGCCACAAAATTCCCTGTGTTCAATCCATAGGAATGTTTCCTCTATTACAGTAGGAATAAATCTTACATGCAGATGACATTGATGTTTCTCCATGTTCTAAAATAAGTAAAAAGAGGAACATCTGCCCTGACCGAAGGTCTCTGCCCTGACCCAAGGTCTCTGTCCCAAGCAACCTACGAGCAGGCTGGGAACCAACACTTGGAATGAAAACAAATCAAATCCCAGTTTTGGACTGGGGAGTGGCCTATCTGTGAACCTCACCTGTGAGCATCAAGGCCATGTGTTCACCTTGCAACGATCTGCCCAATTTTCTTATTCCCTCTGAGGGACAACCAAGACATGAACCCTTCCCAGGACAGAGGGGAAGCATGAGCAACAAGAGGGAATCCAGTTGAAACCAAGCAGCAAATAAAACACTCCTTGGTGCACACCAATGAAGTTCACCTTCATTTCAACCATGACCACCATCACCTAAAACTCTTCTGTGATGGGGAACAGAGATGCACACAGATCTGCAAATCCAACAGGAAACATTTAGCTTTCGTCCATCCATCTCCTCCGTCGTTCAAAGGCTGACCAAACAGGGGCATTGGACCAGATGACTTTTGAAGATCCCTTCCAACCCAAACTATTCTATGAAACAAGGAGCCCACGTGGAAAGCCACCTGCATCCTCCTCATCTGAGTGTTCAGTGTCTCCCTGCAGCATCCCAACCTGGGGTGCACAGAAAGTATTGGTGAAAAGGAAATTTTATATATATATGTATATATACAGTCATTTAGTACCTACTTAATTCAAGCAATTTGTGTGTTCTTTGGTGGGTTCTTTTATAAAGTAGGAGTAACCCATCAGCCTGATGGTACTGATGGGTTGATAAGCTGTCACCATGCCATTTCATCAACCGTCTGTAGGAAAACCCACTCCAAACACCCACCACCAGCAGTGGTGAGTAAAGGTGATTGAAAGAGATGGGAAAAGCTTCACGTTCCCTGCCTGTTGGGGTTTTGGGTTTGATTTGAGAGGAAGAAGAGGAACTGAACCCTTCCAAGATGTGATGAGACACGTTACATAAGAATGATCCATGCTTATCTGGGAGCATGTTTCTCAGAAGCAGCCCACCCTATTCATGTCACTACCAGAACCTGCCCCACCTGAGCGTTACATTTTACTCTTGAGGCCAACAGGGAATTGAATACACTGCTCCTGCCAGGAGACAACACCAACTAGGCTTTGGGCTGTAAGCTTGCTAATTTAGCCTTCAAACAAGCTGCCATGCAAAGTTCCTGGCACCCATAGTGCAGCACCCCTGGAGACCTCTTTCCTGCTGCCATCAGGGCCCTTGGTCAGGAGTATCTGGTGCTGAAGGGCACAGGAACCTCTTGCTGAAGAGCAAGTCCTTCACCGTCCTCAGCAGCAGTGAGCTGCTGAGAATTGTTTGATGGGGTTTTCTGGCAGCAGATGGGGGTTTGGAACTAGATGATCTTCAGGTCTTTTCCAACCCAAACCATTCTATGATTCTAGGAGATGACCGTGATAGTCCTTTTTTCCAAGGTAACAACTTCCTCCTCTCCAAAGAACCCACATTAAACACCTCATCTGGAGCAAGAGCAAGAACTCTGCCCAGCTCCAACCTGCAAAGTGGGAGTGCAAACATCCATAACTCCCCCTTGAGCTCAAACCCACCAGCTCCAAGTAGGACGTTGCCCCCCATGACAGCAAAAGACATCCTAAACATGCTGCTTATTTCCAACAGAAGATTTCGACTTGGCAATTGACAACCACAGGAAGGTGGGACTTTCTGTAGTGGTTCCTTGCTCCACTGCAAGAGCCTTGGGTGACATGGTCTAGGGTGAGGCATCCCTGCC
Organism: Strigops habroptila; assembly: GCF_004027225.2. Classification (NCBI taxonomy): domain Eukaryota; kingdom Metazoa; phylum Chordata; class Aves; order Psittaciformes; family Psittacidae; genus Strigops; species Strigops habroptila. The sequence goes on from NW_022651105.1 coordinate 583,037, forward strand.
CATAGCAGGGGTCTGGAACTAGATGATCTTCAGGTCTTTTCCAACCCAAACCATGCCATGATTCTATGATTCTAGTAACACAGATGTCTAAAAACATCACATCAGCTCCCAAAATGACACACATTAACCAGCCTTAGGAACATCAGTGCAAAAACCAGGCAGGGGATGAGATTATCCCCTGGGAAAAGCATGGATCCAGCATGCAGCAGCCCCATTCCCAAGTGCACATCACCAAAGCCAGGCGTAGAATGGGCCCTCTCGTGGTAAGCGCAGCGAGCAGGCACTGCACTGAAGCAAAATGCTCCAGCACCAGGCAAGCCGGTAGGTAGCAGAGAGAAAATGCTGCACTGCCTGCGGCGATACTGGAGTCACCCAGGTTACCAACCTGGGAAATCATACGCAAGATTAAAGCCAGACCATTTCTCCCTAATTTATGTAAAGGGAGAGGGAGAACGGCCACTTCTATGAATTGTGATCATCCGGCACACACAAAAATTCAGCATTAAGCACAACCACTGCTGTTTTCTTGTCTTTCAAGGCTACAGAAGGTATTTTTAAACTTTAAAAATATCACTCAAGTATCCTACGTGCTTCACAGCAAGAGTTTTCACTCACAGCTGCAGAATGCAAATATATATAGACATATTTAGCTCTGCTAGGAGATTCTGGGGCTCTTGTAGAGCAACATCTTCCTTTGCTAAAGCACAAGCCCGTTTTCCAAGGGATTTTCCGGGTAAACAGGCCCTCAATCCCAGCCGGCACTGCTCTGCTCCCCAGCGCGACGTCGGAGATTTTCTCCCGTTTGAGCAGCCTCAATCCGGCTCCATCGGCTGTGTATTCCTGCCGCTATTCCGACTGCAGGGAATCACCTCAGGCAGCCTCAATGACACAGCCAGTCACCCCCAACACCAACACTACACTCGGCGGTGACTGTAGCATCGGTCGCCCCGTGACAAAGAGCGAACCCAAAGGTGTGAACGCCGGCTGCCATCCCGAGGCTGTGCCACCCTCGAGATGTAGAGAACCGGGACTGCCAACGGAGCAGGGAATGTTGATCACGCCGGTACCGTTTCCAGAAGAAAAGGGCGGGGGGGGGGGGGGGGGAAATCCACGCAAAGCGGGATGAAAGTATCAATAACCATCACGTTCACGACCCCGAGATGCCCACTAGGAACCCTCCTGCCTTGCAAACATCCAGTCCCTCGATCTCAGCGGCTCCGCGTTCCAGCGTGTGCCTGCGGTGGGAAGGGTGGATCCTACCTCGGGAAGAGCGTTACACCGAGCAGGGCGGCGAGCGGCACATCTGACAGTGACACTGCAATTTATCAACAACCGGGAGCGGGAGAAGAAAATCACCGTAAATCAAGAAACCATCCCTCCGGGCTCGTCCCTTCCGTGTAAAAGCGCGGTAAGAGACGGGAAGTGCGGAGGACACGCACTGGCAGGGAGGGGGGACGGACCCCAGTTCCGCAGCGCTGCTGGGGAAGGATGGAGGTCGGTCGGGCGCGCCCCACCGGCCCCTGCCCGGCCGCAGCCCCCACCTCCCAGCTCATCCCGCACCGCGGTGAGGACGGTAACCGGTAGCACATCCCCGCGGAGCCCTGCGCTCACCTCTCCTGCTGTGAGCCTACAGGGGCGGCATCACTCCGGCCGTGTCCCCCGCTCCTCCTCCTCCTCCTCCTCCTTCTCCACCTCCTCCTCCTCCTCCTCCTCCGCCACCGCCGCCGCCGCCCATGGCCGGTAACGCTGCAGCCCCGCCGGGGAACGGCGGAGCATCCCGCACCGGCGGAGCCGGGCAGAGCCGCTGCCGCAGGGGCCGCCCCGCCCCGGCTCCGCGCAGCGGCGGCGGCGGAGGAGGAGGAGGAAGAAGAGGAGGGGAAGGGGAAAGAAGGCGGCGCGCCCCGCCCCGCCCCGCCCCGCCCGATGGCCGCAGCCCCGGTGCGGCGACTGGAGAGGGGAGATGCGGTCCCCCTCCGCTTGGTACCGAGCAGTACCCACAGCGGATCCCTCTCCCTGTGGTCTGGTATTGGGGTAGGAGGGAGCAGCATCCCCCTGTGATGGGAACCCGCTGAGAGCCGAGGAATTAATCACGGCACCCCAGAGTGGTTTGGGTGGGAACGGACCTTAAAGATCATCCAGTTCCAGCCCCCTGCCATGGGAGAAGAGGGGGACAATTCCCTTCCTCGACCTGCTGCTCACCCTCTGGGGGTGCAGCCCAGCACACGGGGGGGTTCTGGGCTCAAGTGCACGCTGAAGCGGGGTCACATTGAGCTTCTCATCACACAACACCCCCAAGTCCTTCTCCTCAAGGTTGCTCTCCATCCAGTCTCTCCCAGCCTGGGTTTGTGCTGGGGATTGCCTGTTAACTGAGGAATTGAGGTTGTCCATTAATCGCTGGTTAATTACAAGGCACTGGTAGCTGCAGATGTTAAACATTTACAAAGGAATTTTAGGACGCGGAGGTAGTCCAAAGGCCACGAGGATGAGCAGGGGCTGGAGCATCTCTCAGCGCAAAGAGAGGCTGAAACAGGCGAAGTTCAGGTTAGATAGAAGGCAGAAGTTCTTCCCTGAGAGAGTGCTGAGGCGCTGGCACAGGGTGCCCAGAGAAGCTGTGGCTGCCCCATCTCTGGCAGTGCTCAAGGCCAGGTTGGACAGGGTTTGGAGCAATGGGGTCTAGCAGGGTTAAGTGCCTTCTTTTGGTTCTGGTGATGCCTAGTGAGGCTAGTGGCATGGTCTCTTTCCATAGAATCCCCAGTAACCAGCACCAGGGGAGGTTTAGATTGGATATTAGGAAAAAATTCTTCACCAAAAGGGTTGTCAAGCATTGGAAGGCTGCCCAGGGAAGTGTTCAAGTCACTGTCTCTGGAGGTATTTAAGACATTTGGACATCGCACCTAGGGACAAGATTTAGTGGTGGACTTGGCAGTGACAGGTTTATGATTGGACTCGATCTTAAGGGTCTTTTCCAACCCAAATGATTCTATGAGTCTATTCTGGTGCACAGCTGAAGAGCACCACAGGGGCTTCAAAGGGCCAGGCTGGTTCAGCTCTTGGACCACATCTTGTATTGGGTCAGGTTGGGCTTGGTGGAGCATTTATTTCCTATTTATTATCCTATTCCATGTAATTTGAAGAGCACAAAAGTGGAGCAGGGATGTCTGCATGAGGGGCGCAATGCTGAACCACCCGCCCTGCACAGGGTCACTGTGCTTTTGCTTAGTGGCCTCTTGTAGTGAGAAACTGCCTCCTGTTCTCTCGGGTGTAAAATGTAGGTGTAGGTGGTGAAATCCATGGAAGCAAAGGAAGGAAAAAACCCTGCAAAATACTCTCTTTGCTGTGCTGGAGGAATCTTTAGTCAAAACAACGACAAACTCTCCAAATCCTTGTTTCACCCTGTGGGATCTTTAAATGGAATGGATTAAAGAGCGTGTTTTGAGGGGTTTTCTTTGTTTTAAGACAATACCTTTTGTGTTGATATGAATAATGGCTTACCGCAGAGCAGGCTCATCTCCTAAATAACTTTATTAGAGGAACCCAAATGGCAGTGGAATGATTTCTACTCTGTGGAAGGTTTGGGGAAGGAGAATTGTTGCTGAATCGTTACTCTCTCGTGAGTCATGTCTTGGTAATACCAAGTACAAAAAATATCTGGAGACATGATTCATGCTTCTGAGGAGGCCAGGATAGGGCAGGCTATAATATGTACAGCGAGTAGCATCTTCCCCTTCGTGATGAGAGGTAGCTGTGTGCTTGCACATCAGCGTTTTCCACGTAGAGGTGCTAATGGCTCTAATCTGTGCATGGGTGATATTAGTAACTGGATGAGGAGCACAGCTCCGGGCTGAGATGAGAGGTCCCCAGGAATGCGTGGAGGAAAACTGGGTCTGAATGTTCTTCCATTTGGAGAATATTTATTGTAACTGATTCAATTGTGGCTGCAAATCATTTCTGGTTTCCAGATTGAATATTGTGAGATATAGAATCATAAAACCATCGAATCAACCGGCTTGGAAAATACCTCGAAGATCATCAAGTCCAACCAGTACCCCAGGCTGCCAAATCCACCACTAATACACTACACTAATACAGAGCACAAAGGGGCTTGCCCCTCCACCCTCTCCTTCTTGCAGGACCCCTCCACTGATCCTCTGCATCCAGTGGTTTAGAGTGAGCTTTATGCCACTTGATGGGTTGTTTTACCAATTCTCTAATTTTAATTTATTTTAATTTAATTCAATTGTAATATTATATTTTATTTTATTTTCTCCTATTTTATTTTATTTTAATGTTATTTTAAACAACTATGGCATCAGGACTGTATTCTGGCTTCTCTGAGAATAGCCCATGGCTCTATGTGTTAATAGGTGGTGAGGAGTCTTCTCTTTCTGTTTTCCTATATCTCTCTCTGACACTCAAAGAACCTTTCCTGCTTCATCTCCAGCTGTCTCAGGGATTTTTTAGTCCACCTAGGTGTGCTATTTTTGCCTCCATGGACCAGGATCAATGGCAGAGCAGTGAACTTACTGGACATCCTTTAAAGATGCTCCTCAGCTCCTTCTTTCTGCATATTCTTGCTCTTAGAATGGGAATTTTGCATGCTCCCAACGCTGAGAGTCATAGAATCATAGAATGGTTTGGGTTGGAAAGGACCTTAAGATCATCCAGTTCCAACCCCCTGCCATGGGCAGGGACACCTCACAACAGACCATTGTCACCCAAGGCTCTGTCCAACCTGGCCTTGAACACTGCCAGGGATGGAGTTCCAAGTCTATGGGCAACCTGTTCCAGCATCTCACCACCGTCACAGTAAAGAACTTCTTCCTTATATCCAACCTGAACTTCCCCTGTTTCAGTTTGAACCCATCACCCCCTGTCCTATCACTACAGACCCAGATGAAGGTCCCTCTCCAGCATCCTTGTAGCCCCCTTCAGACACTGGAAGCCGCTCTGAGGTCTCCACGCAGCTTCTCCTCTCCAGGCTCAACAGCCCCAGTGTTCTCAGCCTGTTTTCATACAGGAGCTGCTCCAGCCCCTGCTCATCCTCGTGGCCCCCTCTGGACTTACTCCAACAGCTCCATGTCCTTCTGTTGAGGACACCAGATCTGCACACATTGCTGCAAGTGGGGTCTCAAGAAGGCTTTCATGACTCTGCCCTTGATCATTCCATGGCACTTCAGGCCAGGGCTACTCGGTTTAAGTTAGGTAAAAGCATCACATGTGAGGCTGTTTCTCCCCACGTTTTCTTGAGGAGAGCTGTAATACAAGACCCTACATGTAATTAAGGCCAGGACAATTTCCACTGGCTCGATTGCTCTCTGCAGGGCCTGAAAAACTAAATGATGTCCACTGGGATGACAAATAGAAATGCCAGAGAAAATGAGTGTGCTACCTGTGGAGGAGCAGCAAAAATAACTCATCTCTCTGGAGGGTGGGGAAGAGAAGTCGATAAGAAGGGAGTGGGACTGGTTTCCAGTCTCAAGCCCTTTGGACCTACTCTTTGGATCTGTGATAGGTACAGCAGAAGGTACAAGGCAGGTAGGGTTTGGTAACTTCTTCTCTCCAAGGCAGTACCTCCAGGCACTTTGTCTCAATGAAGTGGCCAGTTTCCTAGATGGAAATTCAGATTATGATGGCAAGTGTGGAAGTAAAGATGTAACTGGAAGGGGTTGGGGGGCAGCCAAAATTATTAGGACCCTATGGCTTTTCTTCCTGACCTATTCTGGAAGCTGAAGGTCTCCAGGGTGTTGAGGGTTGATCTGTCGCAGTCTTTGCCCATGTGGTCTCTGCTTTGTTGGGTGAGGAGCAACATGAGTTGGTGCTTCCCAGAGGAGACCCCTGGGAGGTGTTTTGAGCTTCCCAGCATCACAGTACCCATGATGAGCACAGATCCTATTCTCCACCCTGCAGAAGCAGCTCCCAATTCTCAGAGATCTTATACTGAAACAGTATTTTTGAGAGAAATTGAGCCCTTTTTCATCCGAATAATAGACTTCTCTGACCTGAGATGTGTGTACACATATCTGCGTGTGTTTCTGAGTATGCAGGGTCCAAAACTGAGGTGTGTGGCCGTGATCTAGCTTCATATTCAGCTCTGGGCTGATGCTATGACTAATGGTTTCTATCCATCAGGAATCTGTGCTAGAAGAGAGCTGGAACTTCAGTAATAAATCATCTAATAAATAGATAATAAATAGGAATAATCTAATAAATAGTAATAAATGCAATTCTGCAAACAACCTCACTACAGACCTCTATGTATTTGTGAAAGCCTTAGAGGAAGTGGTTCATCAAAGCAGTTTGGGGTTTGGCTTTTTTAGTATATGCAGCAAGTTTTGCCCTGTTCAGGGTCTCTTGATTCAAGGACCTAATCTCCGAATGAGAGTATTTCCAGGGTGATGTATGTATGTGGAATTGCATGGCAAGAAAGGGCATCCACTAATCTGATTCCTGGAATAATATGGGAAGGTGTTCTGTTAGTACCATGAGGTGCTTGTGACTGCCTTTACCAGCCTGCCAATTGCTCGCTAGGAACTTCAGCAGCAATTGCTGTTTGGCCGCAGCAGAACGGCATGAATTTGGAGATGAAAGCGAGCCTTGTGTCAGATCCAGGGCTTTGGCAGCAGGCAGCACAAACATCTGTGTGATAAGCCTCCAGGTAGGAAGAATGCCAAGGGAAGAAAACAGAAGCAACTCCTAGACACAATGAGAATGGATGTAAAACTACAACGTAGGGATTACACAGGCATGTTGCTATCCGAGTACAGTTTAGAGCTCCTGGTTATTTATCTTTCTTTATATTATTTAGTTCTTTTTAGGAACCTTTGCTTACTACTTACTTTACTACTTACTACTTTCTTTAGACCTCAGAGGAGCCTTCCAGTATCTGAAGGGGGCTACAAGGATGCTGAAGAGGGACTCTTCATCAGGGACTGTAGCAATAGGACAAGGGGCAATAGGTTTAAACTGAAACAGGGGAAGTTCAGGTTGGATATAGGGAAGTTCTTCTCTGTGAGGGTGGTGAGGTGCTGGAACAGGGTGCCCAGAGAACTGATAAGTGCTCCATCCCTGGCCAGGTTGGACAGAGCCTTGGGTGACGATGGTCTATCGTGAGGTGTCCCTGCCCATGGCAGGGGGTTGGAACTGGATGATCTTAAGGACCTTTCCAACCTAAACCATTCTATGATTCTATGCTACAGGCTGAGGAGTAATCCTTCCCAGCTGCTGCTGCTGCTGACTTCTTTTGCAATATGTCCATCCAGCCTCTTCTGTTGAATCTGAACCAGCTTCTCGTGGCAGAGGATTAACTTCAGAGCTGAAAGTAGCAAAGTTAAACAGTACCTTTGAGGTGCTCAGGTTGCTTTTGAAGTCAGGCTTTAGCTCCTTGTGTTGCCCATTACCAGCTGACCTGTTTCAGAGCCAGTGTAAACCAGGATTTGGCTTTCCAGATGCTGTCTGATGGGAACAGCGCCAGCTATTTCCCCTCTCCAGTTGTGTGTTGTCCTAGAAGAAGATCAAGCAAATCCGTGTCTGTTAATGTCTGTAGGCTGGAGGCATTTGAAATTGGGAAGAACCGTATTTCTTAGAGCTGCAATCTGAATTTATTTGCATCACTGATGACTTCAAAATTAGAAGCTGTTATTGGTGTCTGGCTTTCTGGAGGAGAGCAGAGACTGCAGAATTGCAATTGCGATTCCTCTGTGTTAATGGCTTTGGGACTCATTGTCTGTGGAGAAGGTGGCTTTTTTGGCTGCACAGGAGGAAGGCGGTGCAGGATTTTCAGGCCAAACCATCCCATTGGCATTAGCGCAGGGAAGGTATCCAATCTAAACTTTAAATACTTGTCAACTTGGATCTTGCCTGTGGAAAATTGCAAATGAGGCCCTTTGGTTTAAGAAATAATCTTTTGATGGAGGAACAACCATGCAAGGTATTCGCGCTGTAACACTCCAAAGAGACCTGGGAAGGTAAAAGCACATCAGCGTTCTCAGTAGGAAAGAGCAAGTTCTGCAGCACAGAATACCTGCAGTAAAAACCCCAAAATAGGGTTTTTTCCCTTTGGGTTTGCTTGTTTGGGGTTGGTTTTTTCCCCTTTTTTAAGGTTTTGAGTGGGTGTAAGCAGCTTCCACTTTTCAGATGTCTCATTTCAATGCCTCAGAGGCACAACTGAAGCCCAGCAGTGGAAGCACCTTCCTGCCTTTAATCCTCGAGGCTGAACATGGTTTAAACTCTGTTCTGCATCTGTAAAATAAAGCAAGAGGGACTTATGTGGCCGCTCTTGGAGCAATACACCTTCCCTTGCTGCCTAAGGGGATATGTGCTTTCACAGCTGAGTTGATGAAGGACCATTAACACCTCATTGCTTCTTCTGATGCCTCTCTATATTGAACAGCCGGGTCTGGATAACAGGTTTAACTCATCCCCTTGGTGCCCACTCCCCATCAAGCACCAACCGTCACTGTGATAACCAATTGTCTGGTAACTCTCTGAAGCTTGGGGAAAGATTTAGTCTTTTCAGTGAAACACTGTCTTTCAATACCTGTTGCCATGCCTTCAGGGCTGTCTCCTTGAGCTAATAACAGACTGAGTGGTTTTTTGGAAATGCATTGTGACACCTCCTTCTAGAGATGGCTGGATATCATATCTGTGTTCCTGCATGCTATGAATCATCCCACATCAGAGCACCCTTCTCTGCTTAGGCTCCGCCAGCTTTTAAATGTTACAGGCTTGCTTGCCAGAGCAAGAGCCTGAGGGTTTCTCTAAAGTACAGCCCACGTCCTAATCTTGTCATCTGCCCCTTATCTTAGTTTCTTTTGTTTCTGGTTCACCTTTTCTTAGCTTGAGTCCCGGGATCTTTATGCTATGTTACCAAGACAGAATGATGTTGGATGAGTTGGTTGCCAAGCATTCCCTACTCATGTTGGGGGTTGGAACTAGACGATCTTAAGGTCCTTTCCAACCCAAACCATTCTATGAGTCTATGTTTCGCCTTTGGTGGCTCTTTATGAATATAAGGAAGTCAAGAAATACCTTTGGGTCCTCTTGAGTGTCTCCAATCGCATCCACATCTCCTGGCCTCAATAAAGCCCCTCTGCTTTCAGATGAGGGGACTTCTCTTCTGGCCCTGGAGGAGCAGGGGTTGATGTGGGCCTAGTTCAGGATGTCACTTCCATGCTAAGTTTCTCATTTAAGTACAGGCATGTCTTTGCTTTTAGAAATGTTGACTGTTTTCAGCTCAGTCCAATAATTCAGTTGGTCTAGAAAAGCCTTTTCTGTAGCCAGTGATTCTTCTTCATTGCTGGTTTCCAAGAAGACCTTGGGAAAAGTTCTTTGTATATTGGAAGAAATAACCAAGCGACAGTTGAAGCAATCATGAAAGATGACATTGTACTTTCTATGGAGGATCTTGGATTATTTTGCAATGAGTTAATGAAGATTTGCTGCCAGGGCTGAGACCAGTACTATCCACATTGAGAAGGAAATGTTAGCAGAGAACGCCTTGCCTCATTCACCATCTCTTGAGCCTGTTCTTTTCCTTTTTAATAAGCCTTCCCGGTTGGAACTGCTTTTTGATGTGAACTGGTCTCCAGACCCAAAACAATGACCGCTTTGAGCTGCTGAAGCAACACCTTCCTGAAATGGTGCTCACTCCTCAGGTTGCACTGGGGTGTTTTCTTCCAAAAGACTCCTCTGCTTGTTGGCATCAGTGTCAGAGGCCTCCTCAGCAAATGAAAAAGCTAACAAGAGATGTCTGCTCCAAGTTAGGGGTAGACACAAACACCTCTTGGGAGGCAGCTCTTGCACCTGAGAACTGGTCCCTGTGAGGTCACTAAGGCAGCCACACCACTGCTCATGTTGTTCTAACCTTCTCTGTAGTCCTTGCTTTGCTGCTAGCCCTCTCTCCAACCTGTTTCATGCTATTAGGATGCTCTTCTTTAACTGTTACTCTTTGTCTGTTTTTCTTCTTAGTTTCTCTCATACTGAGGTTGGTTACAGGCTTCCCATTCTTTTGGTTTGAACACGGTTATTTCTATCACATCGGCTAATTTTTTGCAGGATAAGGTTCTTGAGAGATAAATACCATAATTCATCTTATTGTTCAACTTCCAAGATGTTACAAGTGAATGCCATCCTGCTGCACGCAGCTTCTGCTTGGAGCACAGGGGCTGCATTGCGGACTTCAGCGCATCTTTGCCTCAATAGGGGCTATACCTTTGTGAAGTGCCACACGTGTCCCACACTGCAGCTGGTTACCATGTCAACCTCTGAACGATTCTTTTTTTCCTTGAAAGGAGAGAAGGCAGGTACACGAAGCCCATTGATCTCACTTTGCCACCACTCTTTCATTGCACCGCCTTTGCGTCTTCCTGGGGATGCTTGGATGCTGATAGAGGATTGCTTCTATAGGCAACCTTGGAGTTGTATTTCTTCTCTGCTGTGTTTCTCCACACGGAACTGCAGTTCATCAGAAGGGAAAGCAATGCCATATGAAGACCAAATTGGCAAATGCACATGTGATCCTCTTTATCTGTACCTCTTCTAGAGAAGATGTCGCTGATAGCAATGTAGGTAAATAGGGCCTAGGATGGACCCAAGGCATTGAAAACAGTCTAATGTGGGTTAGATGAGACTTGTCTTGGTTTGCCAGAGATTTATGTAAAGCTGTCAGTGACAGTGGAGTCTCCTGAGAAGACCCACTGCTTTCATCCTGAAGTTGTCTCATTCAGATGCTCATTTCTGTCTTTCACCTGGAAGCGTGTGAACTGTGAGCCAGCAGTGCTGCAGATCTTTTACTTTACTAGGTCTTGTATCTTTCCTCTTCACTGTGGCTCTTTGTGTATTGCTGGGACAGGGGGAAGAGACCTGAGGGGGAAAGATTAGGCTCTGGTTTTGTTCCAGAAATCAAATTAGGTCTCTTAAACTCATCTGAGTAACATCTGAGGTAGATGAGTGACTCTTACAGCAACGGGCTGAGCGTTCAGTCTATGACGTCTCCATATCAAAGCTCATTTGTCAGGTCTGATTCATTTGCCTCTGTCACTTGATAACAAAAACTTTCACCATGTAACCAGCATCAAGATAATGGCAAAGGAGGAGCAGAAAGTACCTGACTTGCTTTGTTAGCGCTGCTGAACTCAACTGCATTAATCATGTCGCTCGGTTGAATTTGTTGAGCAGGATGTGCAAGCACTACCAAGTGTTTGGCTTTTCATCATGACTCTGTGACCCAACATGTTTAATATTGGAGAAGCAAACAAACCAAAGGAGGAATGCAAATATTGGAGGTGAAGAAGACCTGGGTAAGTCTGTTAATGGAATACTCTTCTTCATCTGCCTTCTGGCCTTGTTCTAGCTCCCCATGAGAAGATGCATTGCCACCCAAGGAGACATTGATCATGGGAACTAAGGCTAAATGCCCTATATCTTTCTCTTTATCTTGCTGTGGTCCTTGGTTTCAGCATGAAAGCAAACATCTGCAACCCCATTGACAGGGATTTCTTGCTCCATAGCTGGAACTTTGCTAGTTACCTCTCTTCTGAAGTCATGAAATCATTCAATAGCAGAGTTGACTGAACTTTTTCCTATTAAATTCCAGAAGGGCCCAAGCCAGCCGCTTCCCTCTGCTGCATGGGGAGCATCAAGATTAATCATGTATTATTGCTTATCGCCCCGCATACAGCAGTGAAGGCTGTATGTGATTAATAACACTTCTCCATGCAATGGTACTAAGTTCTCTGACCTTTTGTTGTGAAAAGGCAATAACAAGTTGTGGCTTGAGCCTGGGCAGCAGCTTTCTGGCACTTTTTCCATCAAGTTGAGTTTTTAATTCCCTTGCAAGCCCTTGCATGTGCTGCTGACTTGATGAACTACTTGCCTGAATTCTGCAAGACCCATCTATCGTGATAGAATCACACCTGGTGTAACTCAAAATTATCTTTAATAGCACTGAATCGGTTCTGGATTGTGCTGTTTGGTTTTTGCTAACTGTTGTTCCTTCCTGTTTATCCAGGCTGTTGTTGGCTATGAGTACACTCCAAAATACCTGAGCTGTACTGCTACTAGAAAGTTTCTTTTCCCCAGGCTTCACTAAAGAAAGGCAGTAGTATGTTGAGTAGCAGCATTTATGTCCCTAACATCAACATTTAAATCTGCAACCCCCATGAAGTCCTTCTCCAAACCTGAACATGTGTTGGAGGTTCAACACAGTAATCCATGAAGATGCCTGACATTACTCCATGCTGTGGTGGCCTCAGAGGACCCAGTAGAAGTTAGTGCATCTTGGCTGGCAGCAAGATCTTTATTTCAAAGGGAGCAGGGGAAGCAGCAAACATGATGTTTGGGAGTTCTGTTCTGCTGCAGTGAAATAGCTGAGAAGTGGAAGCTCATCTAACGCTTCTCCCCAGAGAGCACAATGCAGGTGGTTAAGGCCAAGTCGTGAAGCATCAGGCTCTGCTATTTGTGTACCAAAAACCCAGGGACTTTAGTAATACACTGGGATGCTTGCCTCTGTCACCTCTGTGGGGCGTCCTATTGTAAACAACGTTAGTCAAGACAGAAGCACCCTATTCCCCTATTGATGTGAGTCACTGCTTGAAGCTGGTGGAAGAAATAGCACAGCCTCCTGTACAGGCAGCACCGTTTGCACCAGCTCTCATGAGTTTGATTTGCCATATCGTGGAGTTTGTCTTGATTATCAGATGTGCTGCTCAAAATAAATTCAGTTGTGCAGTGGAATTTTTCTCTAATGCTGCCCTGGAGCGGTCAGAAAGGATTTACAGGCTCATGCGTCAAGCCTTGAGCAGGCGAAATTGTCTTTAAATGGGATTTTGAAGTGATAATCTTCCCTCTCAATGGAAGCTGTTTTAATTCGTCTTTCAGAAAGCAAGGTTGGGGGCCTGGTGGTGGCATATTGTGGCTTTGGTATTTAAGTAACACCCAGGGAAAGTAATTGCAAGCGCGGCTTGTGCCAGCAATTCCAATCAAGTGGTTAAGGTATTAACTGCTGCATGCATTGTGCTACTGTTCCCATTCTTAAGGGTAATACACCAGAATTAGTGGAGAAACTGTTAATTCAGTCCTGGTTTTTGTTTTTGAAAAAGGTAGAACTTGCTTTAGGTCTGGAGGATGGACAGACGGACTCCAGCAGGCAGCTGAGTATTTCTGCCTGTAATCTCCCATGATCAGGAGATGGGAGGTGTTCCTAGAGAAAAGAAATCAGACCCTGAAGCAAAAAGATTCAGTGTGATATTGAAAAGCTCTGGAGAGGAAGGCTTGCAGGTTCTGTCTTGTCAGTGATTGGGGTTAGAAGAGAACCTGGATGTAAAGATAACTGACTCACGCTCAGAAAAGGTGCTGGACTAGAGTTCCAGACTGGGGGGGGGATTGTTATATTTAGTATGGTTGGATCAGTTTGTTTTCTTACTGGCAAGTGATTTGTTCAGCTAAACTCGCTTTTTCTTCTCTGCTAACTCCTTAGTTCCTCCAACTTCCTTTCCTGGGTGCTCCCCCTTTATTTGATTTGCTTCTATGTCATTTGGTTGTACGTTGAGAGACAACGTACTTGCCTACTCTTCTCGCTGCCTCAATCACCTCCTTCAAATAGCACATCTTAACAAAGCACTGAATGACTTTAATTATTAAAGCAGCTCAAAAACTCAACAGAAATGGAAGCGACAGGGAGGTGGATACTTAGGAGGGGTTGAAATAATGTTCAACTTCTTCAATTCCAGCATTCTGTAATGCATTATCATCTCATTATACAGACTTTTGGTTTGCTGTACAGAAAAATCCCAGAGCTTCCTTCCATGAAACACAGGACCACTTGCTTCGGAGCTCATGGAGTCTTTTATTTCTCCCCAGCATGAACTTAACCCTGCAAAACCCAGAGAATTTGGGAGCAAACTTGAACTCTGTTGAAAACTGGTGGTGGTGGTGACATTACAGAGCAAAGTTTAAGGCTTCAGGGTTTCCAATGAGCATGTACTGTGCATCCCCACTTCTTAGCACTCCTCACTCTCTGTTTCATGCAAAGTATCAAAGACAACCAGCAGCTGGGGAGAAGGAAAATCCATTTGTTTTCATATCATGCAGGTCCCAAAGCCATAAAGTGCCTTGGTCTTGGGAAAGACTTGGAAAGTGGCTTTCCTGGGGCTGCAGCTGAGAAGAAACTGTGATGATCAGTAGAAGAATGATGATCAGATGAAGAAAAACTGTTGATAGGGAAAAAAGGCAGTGGCTCCAGCAGTGCTTTGTGGAAATCTGTCCTCCCATTGATGATCTCCTTATCCAGCTGCTTGGGAATGGGCATAAGAGCAGTAAAGAGGCTTGAGTGGGAGCGGAGCTTGCTGCCAGGGAAGAGTAGGATGCAGTCCTGAAGCCAACACAGCTTCCTGAAGTCTTGGGAGTTCAAGGGAGAGCAAATAGAGAGAAGCCACCTCCACCTTCCCTTCTGAGCAGGGCTTGCTCAGAGACACCAGCCTTCAAGTCCCTCAAGACCACCTTGGGACAGGCGGAGTCAGGATGATGAGTACGTCTACTTGGCAAGGGTAAGACCCTTGAATATGAATGTCAAGTTTTTCACTGCTAGAAATACTGATGGTTCAGTTCAGCCGCTCACCTGCAGGCTGGAAATGAGAAGAACTGTTTTATGCTCCTGATAAAATTAGATTTCTGTGGCAGATGATTCAGTCAGAAAGACTGGGAGCCCTGACTTGCACATAAAATGCTGCTTGTGGTTGTATCAGCTGCAAGTGGGAAGCCCGAGGGAAGTCCCGAGAAACATGGAGAGGAGTAATTTACTGCAAGAAATTGTGCCTCTTTCTTGGGTTCCTGGTGAGTGCAAGGATGCTCGACTCTCTGGCTGTGAAGAGGTCTTTATATTCCTGAGTAACACACAATGGTTTGGTTACTGCTTATGCTGCTGGAATGATGGAGAAGGGCATAACTAACCTGAAGTAGACTTCTTGCTCCTCTTGTATGTAGATTTAGGTTTGCTCTGCTTTTCATCAGCAGGGTTCTTGTATGAACAAGGACCAGGCTTACATACCTCTACATCCAACTTGACCTCAAACAGTTTTTCTGCACTGCTTTTCAGTTGATTACTGTGCAGATGCAGTTAACTCAAGGCCTAGTAATGGGTCATGTGTTTCCTAGAGGAGGCTGTTTGTTGCAGTTTGACTTTGAAAGCAACTTGATTAATGGAACAGTTTAAGGAGGGGGAGAGGGAGAGAACTGCAGAGCAAAAAGGCTTCTCCCCTTTTTACTTAATTATGAGCATTAGTTGAAGGAGCAATGGAAAAGGGAGTTGTAAAGCTTCCCTTTCATGAGCCTGTCTGATGCCCTAGAGATATTTTCCTTGCTCTTTTATCATTATAGCTAGGATCATCTGGTATTTTTAGTCTAATAGCTGCAGCTTAAGTAATTTGTATAATCGTTGGTAATAGCAGCTTATGCAAAGCAGGGAGTGTATACCTTGTGAAGGAATAATGTACTGCCCACCCTGGTGAAGACAAAATTAAAGGAATTGTCTCCAAAATAACCCAAGTAGAAGGGAATCCAGACAACCAAACGGTCTGTGGCATGACTACACATCTACAGTATTCTTATATGTATGGGAAGAAGGGAAAGACTTACTCCATGGTGGAAGAGGTGCGTAACTACGTTCTGGAACAGGCTTCCTTTTCAAGTCTTCAAGGGTGAATGCTTCTGATGGCAAGAACAACTCATGGCAGTGATCCAGTTGAATCCCCTAGTGTACAAAGAAACTCTTGAATTCCATCTGCTATCACAGGATCAGCTGAGGCATAGAAGTCCAATAATAGAATCATAGAATCAACCAGGTTGGAAAAGACCTTTAAGATCATCAAGTTACCCCAGCACTGTCAAGGCGACCACTAACCCATGTCACTAAGGGCCTTGTCTACATGGTGTGTGAACACTTCCAGGGACAGTGGCTCCACCACTGCCCTGGGAAGCCTGTGTTTGATAGCAGAAATTGGTCTGGATGTGGATCCTCATGGAGACCTGCTCACCCAGTGGCTGGCACGTGCTCCGCATCTTGCAGAGTAGGTTCTGCACATCACTGGCCTCAAGCACAGATTTATTGCTTTGACTGAGGTGTTGGGCTAAGGCATTTGGCTCTCAAGTGTCCTCCTGGCATCAAATACTATAGGACTGCTCACCAGAGTAGTATGGAGCAGCCCAGGGATTTTAGGTTTGCTTGTTGATATGTGTTCTTGAGGCTGGCTTTCCCGGGCTGCTCTCATACTGGAGTTGTCAAAAGAGGGGTGAATATCCACACTGATTCTCACACACACTTGGGTTTTCTATTTCCCTTGAGTTAGAGAGCAATGTCAGTCACTACAGAACATCTCATTGCTAAGTCAGCCTGATGGCTGGATTATATCCGGGCTACGAGGTCCTTTCTTTGATGTTAATGAAGGAGAAAACCCAGGCAGGGGGGTGGTGCCTTCTGCAGCACTGAAAAACTAATGTATTTCTTCTGAGCACACAAAAGAGAGAATGCTTCAAGCTCGGTATCAGATGTTCACCTTTGAACCTGAAAACAGGCGAGAAATGTACTTCTATTCAAGCAGTTTGGCAAATATATATAGAGATATATATATAAAAATCCACATAACCAGAAGAGTTCATAATGTTGGTCCTTGAAGTGCAAAACCTGCAGAGCTGCAGATGTCTGCATTCATTCCGTGCCAGGGATCTTCATTGAAAGTCAGCGCATGGTGCACACGTGTGCAGTTTGGAGGTAATATGTGAAAGGCATTCATTAAATGAGTGGAAGAAAGCATCTCATAGTAAGGTCAGGGTGGGAAGAAATCTCTTTACCACTCTTTTCCTGGCTTTTAATTTTCCTACTGGTTTTGGCAAAGCTGGCTTGTATTTATATAGCTCTTGGTGTCCTGTGCAGTTGCAGGCTAGAAATGGAATGCTGGAGAACTTGGAAAGTGTGTATCTGCATACAAAGCTCTAATGAGCATCCCAATCAAATCTCAGATTTAAAATAATACTTGTTTTAAAGTATTTTTATTAATAAAATTACAGTTGATTTTTTTAGTAATAAGTAAAATATTGATATTAATAAAAAGTACAACAAATCTACGACACTGAAGTTGTCCATGGTTCAAAGCCTGTTTTTTTCCCATGTTGCATGAGAAGTAATAAATCTTTTTGCTGACTTAGCGGGTTTACCAAGTGATGCGATACAACCACCAGCCTCTTTCTTCCAGGTTAATTATGGTAAGCACAGAATCAGGATGATTAAAGCAAATAATGAGTCGTGTGTGAGATTTGTTTTTCATCTCCAAGAGGGTAAACATGGAGTTTCTCTCTAAAGGAAATGAGTCTACAAGACAATTTAGGGCACTTGCAGAGGCCATAGCTGGAGGAAGAGATCCTGATAAATGAAGTATACACAAAGCATTTCTGAATCTGTCTCTTCTGGCTCGATTTGTATGCAGGAGGCATTCACTCTGATGCTGAAGGTTATTCTATTTTTAACACCCTGCTGCTGCACTTTTTTAATAAGAGGAAGTAAGATCCATAAACTATCAAACATTTGCTTCCCCATAGAAATTGAAGGAAAGTCTTTAAAGAATAAGCAACACCAAAACAAGAGTCTTACAGGAGCAATCCAAATCCCCGACCAGGCTCTATTTCTTGACATACATTATGTTGACAGCACTTACAGCCCTTTTCTGAATACTTATGCTGTCATCTACTTCCAAAAAGCTGGCTCCTTGTAAGGGTTTTACTTAGTGTTTCCATCATACTGCTTGATAACTCATCCAAGATAACTACAGCGAGGAGGAGGAAGGAAGCTTTTGCTAGGAAAGCATGGGGAATAACCCCTTGCACTTAGTTTTCTCTACTGATGCAAGCTTTAATGATGCTCTTGCCAAGAGGGAGAGATGCTCTGCCTCAAGAGGATGGAGTAAGGGGCTCTGCTAGCTGGTTTATGGAGAACACAAAAAGACTTTGTGTTGTTCACGGCCACAGAATGTAAAGGGAACGCAAACTAGGGCAGGCATAGCAAGTGCATATCCCGTCTCCTGCGAGTTGCCTGCTCAAAACATGCAGCGTTGGCTTCTGAGCAGTTTGAGACACTGGCACGACTGTGTGTGAGCAGAATCTCTATTTTCCTCTGCTGGGTTGGTCTTTTTTCCTTCTGTCTTACAAAGATGAGATGGTCTAATCTAGCTTGGGAAGAGGCTTGTACTGGCAGCCTGGATCTTAATCCTGCTTGACAGCAGAGCCCAAAGAAATGAAGTGGCCAAACCTATGTAAAACTCCTGTCAATAATCAGGAAAAAAGTGTTGTTGTTGCTGTTGTTTTGTGCTGTTTCTGTCAAAACTGGGCTTCCTGTACAAGCAGCACTGAGCATCCCAAACCTCATTCCCACTACACCCACACACTTTCACAGAGAATCTCTTCGTTTCAGTAGATTGCAGGGTTTTGGTGGGGTTTGTTTTTTGCTTGGAGATGAAGAAGCATCCTTTGCACTGTGAAAATGCCCTGTCCTGAACCGAACTGTGGCAGGGAGGGGTCGAGAAGAGTGGCTTTCTGGACGTTAATTTGTTTTCTCACATGCACACAAGATGCCCACTTAGCACATCCTCCCATCGTGCTGCAGCAGGGCAAAGCCCCTTTTGTTTGCTTTGCATTCACTGAAAAGCAATTTAAGTTCAGCACAAACTGAAAATAACCCAAAAAACCCATATTTCTTATAAAAAAAAGGGACATTTCAAAGAGGCAGCTTCACAGGAATAACACAGCAACTGCTTTTTACTTAGATTAATTAGATAGTTACACCAACCAAGCACAACATGCGCCGATATCTTGCTTTATTTCTGGTAGCAAGCTAGTGTACCCAGCCTAGGGTTTAAGTAAAGTTAGATTTATAACCAGGATTAAAAGTGCTATTGGGAAGGGGTTTCCGTATTGTGTTTTCCAGATATAACCAGCTTGATTACACTGATTAGGTTGTCATGCAGAGGGATTGAACCCCTTGCTGTGGGAAACATGGTGGATAGGAATGGCCATCCACCATTGGTCATCTGGCCAAGGTCCTGCATTGAAGACCAACCTTGTTTTTGAAAATGAATACCCAACAAACCCAAATAGTCAACAAACCCTAAGACTCAAAACTTGCTTCTACATCAAGGCTCAAGGGATGACATGTCCTTTCAACAGCTACAATTCACTTAAACTTCATAATGGGGCTTAAAGGCATATGTTTGTCCATGTTGGGTTGCTGATCATTCTCGTAGTGCTCAATACTGAATGACTTCATGGTCCTCTGCTGTCATCCTTGTCCTCCCAACTGAAATCAAACCGAAGAAGGTGTATGAGTGAAGTTGAGGAGGAATTTGGAGGATGTTCTTCAAGCAATTTGGGCTGTTGCAGCATTTGCAAGTGGAAGGGCCTTTGAACTATTTATCTCTCTTCCCCCTCTTCCTCCCCCTCCTGCTTTCTGCAAAATACACTTTTAATTTCATTTCTGAGCTTGTGCTATTAGTATTGGAAAGCTGAGGGCTCTTCCTCATAAAATAGTGATTTATTGGCTGGACTTTCTTCCAAAACACCTAATAAAAGGCCCTGCTTGGGTAGCAGGAGATTGTATTTTGCAAGGCAACTTACTGAACTCTTCTGAAGGTTTTCCACCTTCCTGACATTTTCACTGTCTAACTCTTTCCTCCACTGTGTTTCCTTTATGTTATTATTCAGCTTAACTTCCTTTTGAGGACTCAATGGCTCTGCCATGCTCCAGTCAGTGCATTACAAATTATCTTAAAGGTTAGAGACCCTTTGCAAAAGCACAGCTACCGTGAACACGATAGCTGTGAATAACTGACTTTTCCCCACGTGAAAAGGAGTTTAACAAATATGTTTTCTTCTTCAAGCTCTTTTTTAACAAGCAAAAAACATCCAATGATCTAGTAGAAAATCTCATTAATTTCTCCTTACGTATTGGAGTCTTTGGCAGAATTACCGGAGTTGAGATTCCAAAGCCAAAGAATCAGCTTTTCCATGAATATTCATGTCAAGTGGAAATAGCAAGAATTTAGGGGCAGATGCCAATTTTTCTTGCCTTTGGGAACTGTTTGTAGATGTGGCAGGTACAGGGCTGCTGCATTGGTGGTGGCCATCTCTGTAGAAGACACTGCAACCAGTAGTATGTTTTTAATGGAAAAGAAGTGAAACCTGATTGGAATTAGAACTTGTGAAGGAGCTTCAGCTCTGGAGGGTCGTACCTATTATAAAGTGGCTTTCCACACAGAAATACTGGCTTGAACAATGGATGGAAGCTCACTGGGCTGTTGGTATCCCACTGGCTTTTTGCCCTTAGCTGGTTTTCATCAACATATTTGACTTCTGAGCCTTCATCTGTTTAATGTTTGCTACTGTAGCATCATAATGTAGTTTGGATTCCTGTGCAAACAAGGAGCAGAAATGTCAGGTTTAGCCTGTTTATGGCATAAAAGCTTTTGGTCTATCTGCTACCTGGGAAAGATGCACTTTTACAGACTGAGAAGTAAAATTACATTCTATACTAAATAAATGTTTTGCTTGGGTTTTATTCCCAGGAAGAACTGGGAATTCATGGCTGAATTAGAGCCAGGACATTTGCAAACAGCAGATACGGAGCTAAAAATCCATATTTCCATCCCCTTCAACCAATTGTTTTATGGTTGTCATGGCTTAAAAAAGGAAATGAATTTCCAAATCAGCAGTAAAACATGGATATGGGTATTTATTTCTTATTCAGAAGCTCTTCCCATGTAAGGTTATGGTGGCTTATCGCTTAAGCAGCTTAATATAGAGACTGTTAAAGGCAACAGGCGCCACAGTATGATAAAGAATACATCGTAAGAATACACTTCAAGCCTGAACCATTAGTTACAGAGGAGTTTGCACATGTTTTTTCCTGTGTGCTATGCTCTATTTAAGCATCTGTAAAGTATCCATGGTGTAAATAGGAATTGGCTGCTTGGCCTTGAGTTGGAAAGTAAATGTGAACGCATGTCCAGGTTTGTGTTAAAAGGTGTTTGTTTGTCGATAACTTCAATGGGATTTAATGACATGTATTTACAGGACAAGGGAAAACCATATGGTCTTACTTATTGTAGGCTGATTTAACTTTTCCCAAGGATAATTAAAACCAAACGATGTATCTGCCATACTAACAACTGCAAAAGTCTAAGAGTTCTCTCCCTCCGAGCTTACTTAGCATAAACCTCACAAGCAAAATGTTCCAGTTCCCACCTGAACTACATCTCTGGGCAAGGGCTTTGCTTCATTTTACATGGTATCTGTTTGCATTTGAATGGTACCTCATGCATCTATTTTTATTAACTAGCTCCATATAGGACATGCTTTTTAAAAGCAGGGATTGAGGTTTTGTCTAAGCCTACTTGGATTTTGACTAGATCCTCTACCCTCAGCATGACAAGGAGAGGCTGCTGGGTCACTATTCCTGTTCCCTTGATTGTTAAATGACAGCTAATTGCCTTGGAAGAAATAAATGGGAGTAGAGCATCTCTTCCAGAAATATCTAGTCTTGGTACCAAGGCACAAGTGGCAAATCCTCTACCTCCCATGGCAGTTTTCCTCAAAGCTCAATCCTACTTATCATTAAGAGCATGAGCTTTGGTACTAATTTGAATCACTGACTGCAGCTTCTAGCCATTGATTTGCAATACAGCTCCTTCCTCTGCTTTTAAAGATCCTTTAATACCGGGTGTTTTCTCTTCTTTAAGGTATGATGCACTGTAATCAAGTCATCTCCAGGTTGTCTGTGTGATAAATGGTGCAGGTGACATTCTTCGTGTCTGAGTGCAAAAGGCTTTGTGTAAGCTTGGTGCTTTATTCTGCCTCTTTGACCACTTTCTGCATCTGCCAAAAGTGGGATGCTCTACCTTGGTGTTGGCTTTGCTTGTGCAGAGGTGTGTTGTAGAGGAGAAGAGAACCTAAAATATAACCCTGGGGTTCTGATAAAGCACTATGTCTACTTAAAAAAGTGTCAGCAGGCTTATCCCAAGAAAAATGAGGTGAGC
The DNA here is from genome assembly GCF_004027225.2 of Strigops habroptila. Taxonomy (NCBI): domain Eukaryota; kingdom Metazoa; phylum Chordata; class Aves; order Psittaciformes; family Psittacidae; genus Strigops; species Strigops habroptila. The sequence goes on from NW_022651105.1 coordinate 605,107, forward strand.
CCTGCTGTTTGCAAGACGTCAGGTTTCAGCCCTAAAAGCACTGATCTTCTCAGGACCAGATGTTATGGGGGAGTAAAGGAAGTGCCACCAGAGCTGGCATGTTCTTGCCTAACTTTAGGCTTAGCACAGCTGCAGAAGCATCTTCTGTTGAGCAGCAAATAGAGATGTTCGCTGCCAAAGCCAGAGACCTCCTTATTCCAGTACAGACACATGGTCACATCACTTCTTGGTCTCCCTTGGTGTTTGGTCCTCACCAACTGAAATGAGTGGGGAGTGGGATAACTGGGGGCATCCTTTAGATGTGCCAGGAGCTTGGGGAGTTATTGATCTGTTGGGGCAGGGTAAGGGAGGCTCCACAGCTGCTCTTCAAGTGGCAGAGCTCTGCTGCAGCCCATCCAAGCAAGAGAAACTCTCCCTCTTGCCACCTTCTGCAGCTTCAGTTGTCACCTTGGGTTATAAAGGGGAGAGCGTGGCCTTTCTAGCTCTTTAGACCCCGCTGGGAAGTCAGGGCTCAGCACTTGGAAGATGTGCTTGTCTCTTCTTTATTTTTCTCTCTCTGTAGTATTGTCCTCGAGGAAAACCAGCCTGACAGCTGCCAGTCACTGAGGTCTGATTCTACTGCTGCTGTCTCTCCGGATCCAGCCTGAAGTTGCTTGAATACAACTCCTTCCTTGTGTAATATCTTGTGTCATTTTCTGTGGCTGACCCCTATTTTCATCTGTTGACCCCTATTATCAGCTCTTGACCCCTATTTTCAACTACTGCCCCATATTTTCAACCATTTTCAGCTAGTTCTGACTCTAGTCACAACTGCCTCTGAATGACTGAGCATGAAAGAGGAACGAACTGGCTGGAATATCGATCAATGTGCCAGTGTGGAGACCAGAAATTAAAGGCTTGGGGCAAGAGAGGGTTGTTTGCTTTTGTTGGGGCAGCGAGCCTAGAGGTGTTTATGGATGAACAAGGAGAGGCATGTTATGGTTGCACTGTTGGAACAGAGATTTCAGGGTTTATACTCTGCATGTGTCCATCAATAAACGTTTGTGAACATGAGAGAATTGAGGAGACGGCGTGTCTGGCTGCTTCTGCTCTGTGGATTTGTTATAGCATCAGTTTTTACTGATACCACATTTGTAGCTCACCAAACGGCTGAGTTCTCTTAAGGAAATACTTGTGTGAGCTCGGCGGGGGTGGGGGATGTCAACTTTTAAGTATTTATGTGAGGTTTTGATTTGGCACATGGGGAAGAGCAATGATATGGTTTCCTCTGGGTCTCGTCATGACATTGTGGTGCTTGCCCTGGGGCACTTGCGAACAGGATTCAAATGACATGCAGTGATTGTGGGTTTTCTTCTCCTGCAGTTCCAGGAAGAGAGAAAAACACAGGGAAAACAGTGAGTAAAACCGTGTTGTAAGTCTATCAGCTTCTCTGGAGATGTGCTGGCACAGCACAACACCAGCACAAAGGAGACTTGATGTCCTTTTGTCTTGGTTGTTATTGAATCTTGTGGTCTGATGGTGGGAAGAATGGCACAGTCGTGGTGCTCTTGCTGTGCCATGAGATGAGAGCCCCTCTCTGACCTCTCCATCAGGGTTTAAGTTCTCAAATGCTCCTTTAAACCCTCAAGAGCGTCTTTTACTTTCTCCCAGGTGGAGGGAGGCAGTTTATTAAACAGAAGGAACAAATTGTATTTCATTGGAGAGTCACCTGCCATTTGCAAATCGAATCCAGCACTGCTGGGGTGTAGGTCTTTGTTAATTGGAACGTCTCAAGAATATCCTTCAAGTTCTTTTATTCCTTCCCAGTCTCCCCAGGGAGCTCTCAATGGATTTCCTTCCCATTTAGTATGCTTATTCTTTTGGAAGGAGGTATTTAAAAGTGCAAAAAGCTATAAAATCTCTCCAGAAAATACCCAGATGGAAGGAAAATGTAAAGAAACAGATGGTGCTTTTATAATGTAGCATCTTCTGGAGCTATAGAGTTTTCCCTAAAACATTCCTCTGGCGCAGAGAAGCTTTCTGGATTGTCCCCCATCAGATCCTTTAGTTTGCTTTGGAGAGTTATTTTATGTAAAAAACCTCCTTTTTTGTGAAGAGAAGGACTCAGCACCAGACCTGTGTGAGATGCACTCACTGTGCAGTGGCCGTGGCCCTGGAGCTACCTCTTCTGAAACACTAGCTGGCTCCTGCTGTTATTGCTCAGAGGCCCGTTGCATGATTCATCTGCTCCCTGCCAGACTGCAACAAGCTTTGGGGACAATTTTCCTTGGCAATGAAAGGATTTTTCCCTCTTCTTGGAGGAGGGACTTGCAGGCAGAGCCAGGGAGGAAAGCTACATGGGGTGGGTTGTGGCAGGGCAGTGGGCTCAGCTGGAGATGAGGTGACCAGAAGGAAGGAGAAAAGGAAGAACATTAAAAATGAGCAGTGTTTGTAACTCTGGGGGTAGATTTCAGGGCAGCAGCAGCATGATCCTCAACATAAGAAGGACGTGGAGCTGTTGGAGCAAGTCCAGAGGAAGCCACAAGGATGAGCAGGGGCTCAAGCACCTCCCGTATGAAGACAGGCTGAGAACACTGGGGCTGTTCAGCCTGGAGAAGAGAAGCTGCGTGGAGACCTCAGAGCAGCTTCCAGTGTCTGAAGGGGGCTACAAGGGTGCTGGAGAGGGACTCTTCATCAGGGACTATAGCGATAGAACAAGGGGCGATGGTTTCAAACTGAAACAGGGGAAGTTCAGGTTGGATATAAGGAAGAAGTTCTTCCCTGTGAGGGTGGTGAGGCACTGGCACAGGGTGCCCAAGGAAGTGGTGACTGCTCCATCCCTGGCAGTGTTCAAGGCCAGGTTGGACAGAGCCTTAGGTGACATGGGCTAGTGTGAGGTGTCCCTGCCCATGGCAGGGGGTTGGAACTGGATGAGCTTAAGGCCCTTTCCAACCCAAACCATTCTGTGATTCTATGAGTCTCCATCCTGGCAGATACTCAAAAGCTGTCTGGACATGGCCCTGGGCAACCGTCTCCGGATGTCCCTGCTTGAGCAGATGACATCCAGATGTCCCTTCCAACCTTGACCTGGCTTTGACTCTCTGAACTTCAGCAGAAGACGAAGAACAGAGGTTTGTGAGCCCCAAGGCTGTAGCAAAGTGCAAAAACCTCCATGTTGATGATCCTCACTGTTGCTGCTCTGCTCTGGCGCTCATCTTGGGCTGCTATTCTTTGGGACGCAGCCATCTGTTTGCTCCCTGTGTTGGTGTTTGTCACGGTCCTCGCTGTGGCGAGGCACACTTGGCGATGATGTGAAATAGCAGATTTGCTTAATTACTGCCCTCTTAAGAGACAAGAGGAGAACATCCTTACACTTGCACTTAAACTCCACTGCTCGGTGCTTACCTGCATGACGCTCATTCTTCTTGGGGTGAACTGGGAGATGCTCTGACACCGAGCAGCCGCTTTCCCTTCCAGCCTGTTCCAAGCCTGTCCCACCCCAGCAAGCAAAGCCAGGCTATTAAATGCCTCTTGGAGCTGGCTGTCAGTCTGGAGCACGCCTCCTGCTATGCTGGCACAGCCCCCTCATTCATGGGTGATTAGGCAAATTCCTGCCATGCCTCTTCTTCTCCATTCAGGAAAGGGTCCTCCTAAAGCAAAGTGGCAGATGGTGATAGCTCCATGCCAGGCAGTGATATTTGCAGCTCGGTGCTGACTTCACAACATGGAGCACTTTGCCCAGAAGTACGAGTTTGGCTCAAGTTCTTCTTTTGTATTTATTATGGTGATGGAGTTTTTTTCTGGATGAACACGGTGTCTTCACAGCATGAAGAGAAAGCCCCAAGCCAGGCTCTCTGCGAGGGCAAATCAAATCCTCATCATTGCATTGGCTTGACTTGGAAACAGGAAAGCTTAAACACAACCCCAACAGGCGTTACTATTCAGGTAACACCTCCAAAATGAGAACTCAGCCCAGGCTATTGCACACAAAGGAGAGGGGAAGAATCAAACGTGGGTCTGAAGCTGGATTCTGTCCTGTAAAGCTCCTGTTTTCAGGTGAAACATATCTTCCCGTCTTTTCCCTTCCCTTCCCCCCTTCGCTTCCCTTCTCTTCCTTTCCATTCCCTTCTCCTCTGATGCTTTGAGCTTCTGCCTTTGCATGCTAGAAGATGTGCTGCTCTGGCCACATTTAGGAGTTGATTTCCGTAGAATCATAGAACCAAATAGGTTGGAAAAGACCTTTAAGATCATTGAGTCCATGACACTTTCTCAGTGTTCTTCTGCTTATGCATCCATTGTTGATGAGGTCAAGGTTTTGGACTCAGGTGCTTTCAAAGGAGCTTTAGGTTGCCTCTTTAGCATGTCCAATATGATATCCACCTTGCACCCATCATGAGATTTCATTGCATGCATGCAATTCCAGCTTATGCCTGCAGTGTGCTGGAATTTGGGCTCATTTGGGCTCAGAGTGGCATATAGTGGTACTCATACACCTATGTTTTATGCCTATGCCATGCCTCCTGGTGTTGCAACTCCTGATGGCCTACATAAGGCACAAGGGAGTTGATTGGATTGTGAATGTCATGGAAAACTGTTGTGCTGGAGAAAGCCAAGCTGGCAGCAGGATACAGAGGGGTCTGGCTGTAAGTGCTCTCCTACAGCAGTGCTGTCACTTCTTTCTTTCTATGTTTAGTGCAAGGAAAAATAGGAGCAAAAGAGGTATCAAAGAGTTCAGGGCTGGAGTCTGCCCTGAGTGGTCTGGCTGAGGGCATGAGCATCCTTCTCTTTGGAAACTTAATAGCAAGGAGTTAAAGGAGTTATCTTTCATTAACAAACCTGAGGTCATTCCTTGGAGATTTCCACATGCTCATGGAGGTGCTGTGGGGATCTTAATCCCTCTACATTGCTTCTGTTTGCTCTGCAAGATCAGACCTTTCTCACTTAACCTTGCAGTAAAGAAGTTGAGGGCAACTTGCAGACTTTCTGAACCTGCTTTGCCAAGTGGTTTTCCTTTTTCTTCTTTTTTCCAGCTGGCTGCATCTTCCGGTCTGATAAACACAGTTATAAATTAGATCTCTTGAGTCTGTCGTTTTCAGGTGCTCTTTAACCTTTTTCTGCCTGAAAGTGCAGAGGATGGGGTTTTTTGCCGCAGGCACGGGAGTCTTGGGACAAAAGGAGGAAAGGGAGAAGGCACTTGGATGCAGTATACATGGGAAAAAGTGGGAGAAAGCAGCAGCAGTGCCCTGGGAATTAGGGAATCTGCATCAAAGCCTCATTTTTGACCTGGACAGAGCCTGAACTGGAGTTCCAATTGCTGCTGGAAGAGTTGTAACAAACAGCATGGTTGCACTCTGCAGAGTTTCCTACACAGGGGTGTAAGGAAGAGTCCTCATTCCATGATCCCAGCACATCCTTAAACATAAGGAAAGAGCTAATCTAAAATTCAAGTCTCCTGGGTGTTGTTTGCTTGTTTATGGCTGTCTTGAAAGTCTGTACTCTCGCTGTGGCTACCATAGGAGTAAATCAGACCCATTAGTTGACTTGCGTGGGTCAAGGACTTTGACACGGCCAATAGGAAACATCACGACCAAAGGCAGTGTTCACCCGGCCTGATGTTAATGGGGACTTTAGCACATTATTTCTATTGCTTGCAGCACTAAACCATAGTTTGTCTCCACTGGAAACCTCGCTTTCCCGTGAGCAGCATCAGTCTCCAACTCGCTCCGTAATGAGCAGCATCAGGCTTCGATGTTTTCAGTGCATAAGGCAGGAATACTAAGGAAGCCCTGCGATCCTGAGAGATGCAGCTGGGCATGGATTCGAGTAATGCTGACCTACTTTCCCCTCCGTCTGCACATCTTAAAGGCAGCCACATCTGCCGCAGCAGAAGCACTCGTGGGTGAGGTGACTGATGCAGTGTTAGATATGTAAAAAGGGCTGGCAATAAAGGGAGTTACAGTATTCCAGCAGCATTTTTGCTGCCTGATGGGGGTTTTTCCCCCCCCTCCAGCCTACCTTTAGGCCACTTTCTCCTAATCTTTCCTTTTCCACCCATTCTTGGTTACAAGAGCAAATGCAATCAGATCAGCACCTTCCCCTCCCCATTAAACACACAATAAAGCAAAGCACATGTGACAGTGCAAGACCAAGAAGCCCAAACTGAGGTTAAGGGAGGTAGTGGCACTGCCAGCCTACCACAACTTTGCGCTGTGATCTTGGTGAGGCGAACCCTCACCAGTCCCAGGGGCAGGAGGGCAGCAGCAAGTGGTACAAGTGCAGTAGATGGGGTTTTGCACCAGTCCAGGAGGAGTATGCCATCAGATTACCAGGTTGGCTTGCCCATCTGAAAGGCAAGTTGGATCATGAGGGCTGCTGAGTGGTTGCATGGCTTTCAAGCAGGTGGAGACCTTTCTAACTGGATCTGTAGGGTCGCAGAAGGAGAGAAAGTTGCTTGCAGGTTGCCATTAGTCCCCTTTGACCATAAATCAGGTGTCAAATGTGTCCTTATAGAGGTTTGCAAGGGGCAGATGTCCTTTGCCTTTCTGCCTCCTTGTAGGTGACATGGAGCTGTTGGAGCAAGTCCAGAGGAGGCCACGAGGATGAGCAGGGGCTGGAGCAGCTCCTGTATGGAGACAGGCTGAGAACATTGGGGCTGTTGGGCCTGGAGAAGAGAAGCTGTGTGGAGATGTCAGAGCGGCTTCCAGTGTCTGAAGGGGGCTACAAGGATGCTGGAGAGGGACCTTCATCTGGGTCTGTAGCGATAGGACAAGGAGTGATGGGTTCAAACTGAAGCAGGAGAACTTCAGGTTAGATATGAGGAAGAAGTTCTTTACTGTGAGAGTGGTGAGGCACTGGAACAGGCTGCCCAAAGAAGTAGTGGCTGCCCCATCCCTGGCAGTGTTCAAGGCCAGGTTGGACAGGGTCTTGAGTGACACGGTCTACTGGAAGGTGTCCCTGCCCATTGCAGGGGCTTGGAACTGGATGATCTTCAGCTCCTTTCCAACGCAACCCATTCTATGATTCTATGATTCTATGTGTCATCTTTTGCCATTAGCCTGGTGTGACATGCTCATGTGCTGCTCTTCTTGCTGGGTTCTCTGTTTCAGGGTGGGGGTGTAAAAAGGTTGGGGTGAGTACCTGCTGCTTGCTCTTCATCTTGTCATTTGCCAGCTCCCACTGTTGCTCTCCTCTCCAGCCTTTTCTACTCCTATTAATTACACACTCATTCCCTGAGTAAATGAAGTAATTAGTGTGTGGTATAAACAGTGCGAGTTTGCGCCTGGAATACTAACGAAGGTTAGTGGAGGTTGCCTCTTTGATTGTGCCCTTTGGTGACCACACACTCTCTTGTTGATGGAGGCCAAGAGAAACAGTGGCCCCTGTTCTCCATTTGCATTTCAGGATGGATGGTGACTTCTCCATCAGCTGATGGGGACCTGTAGGCATTCCTATGTACCTCTCACGTATAAACCTGCTTACCCTTATGCCTGCTGTGATGTGGCTGTATCATAGAGGAGGTGTCAGAGCTGTCCCTTGGCTATGAGGGTAAACTGCCTTGGTCTATGTAGTCTGATAGTATAAGCAGGAGGGGTTGCATTTGGGGCAGCTTTAGCTGTTGTTGCACTCAGCATGGTAGATAGCTGTCAGGTTCCAACTATTCCTCAGTTTTCCCTTGTTGCTTGTAAGAATTCGGGCATCATGAGAAGAAATGACCTTCTTTGCTTTGCCTTATCTTGGCATTTTAGTTGTCTCGGTGAGGCAGCTTCTGATCTTAAGGTCTGATGCTACTAACTGAGGGCTTACAACCCTGCAACTCTCTAAGCAGGCTTTTGCTTTTGCCAAAGCGCTGGGGTTAAAGACGTTCCTGAGTTCCTGTAGTCTGCTTGCTCTAGCAAGCAAAGCCCTGTTCCAGACAAGGAGACAATGCAAATTTCTAAGTCTGGGTTGTTTTATTTCATAGAAAAAAATATGTAAAATGAACCATTCTGTATCTGAAACTACAGAATCATTTAGAGGAGAATTTGACTATGACAGGAGGCCTATTCAGTTGACTCAAACTGCAGATGCAGTCCCATTCATCTACTTGAAATGAATACAGTCATTTATCTTCATTAAGCATGGAGCTGGTTGTCACCGTCTGGATTCTGTAGGACACTCACCCTTCCCAGGAAGACTGGGACTTGCCTTCACACTTGTGATGTGCTGCAGCTTTGCACGACTCCTTTTAATGCCTGCCCTCACCTTTCATTGTCTAAAAATCTGTGGTGCAAGTCCTTGTGCTCAGAGATCCAACGGGAAGGAGCTTTAATGGCTTTAAAACATCAAGAATTTGAGCTACCCAAATTCTCTTCTATGAGATACCCAAAGCTCTTCTCTTCTATGGGATGGGGGTTGCTGTCGTGTCTCGTTCCAGCTGGACTTCAGAGCTGGTACAATTGAACCACTTCCTCTTGTGAAGGACACCATAGAATCATAGAATGGTTTGGGTTGGAAAGGACCTTAAGATCACCTTATTCCAACCCCCATCAGATGCCTCCTCAACTTAGTTTTGAACTTAAAAAAAACCAAGAACATGCTGTTCCCATGGAAGCATGTTTCCTATGGGAAACCACTGGGGAACAGGATGGTTTTGGCCAGGTTTAGGGTGTATGTAGGTCACTGTGTGTGGCAACCTTGATGAACGCATTGATTTGCACGTGAGTCATGCTGCTTGCTTGCTTGCAGCTGGGGGGGCTGTCTGGTAGTGATCGCACCTACGCGCATGACACAGGGGGGGTTTGGGTATTTGGTTGCCATGGATCTGGAGCTGCTTATTATAGCTGCTACCGATAGAGCAGGTAATGGGCTTTTCACTGTTAACAACTCTATGTGTTTGCTTATTGCTGAGGGTTGGAGGCATCAGGCTACCAGCAAAAAGGAGAGGGAGGATTAGCAAAGCATGACCCGTGGCTCACTCTTTTCTCTGCCAGGTGCTTGTTGGGGACGTGTGCTGAATAGCACTGGTATCTTTTGCATCCAAGGCTTCCTTCTAAAAGCAGGTACTCAAGTCCTTGCCCTTTCCCACCTTTCCCCTCTTGACCATTCAAACCACTGACCTACCTACAGCATCGCAGGATTTGCTGGTAAAAAACATGATCATTAAACCCAAACTGATCTTGCCACCCTTTGGCAGGGAGTTTACTTGACTCAGTGCCTGCCCTGCTCTAATGCATTTATTCAGGCGACGTGAGGAACAGCTCAAGACAAACAACAAATCCATTAAATCGCTACGCCTGCCAGTGATGTTTCCTAAAGACAGCAAGGAGTCATAAACCAGTCGCTGCTCCTGGTCTCCTGAAGGGAATGTAAGAATCAAGTGGAAGTGGAAAGACCTCAGTTTCTCGCTCCTGGTGGGACCATCCCACTTCTGCAGTGCTTTAAGTGGGCTTTATTTCTGCCCCAGAAAGCTGGGAGGGTATCTTTCACAGGCAGAGGTTTTGTTTGTTGGGAACTCTGATTTACAGAGTTGGCTGCAGGAGGAGAAAGTTGGGCTTAGAACAATCTCTTCTGCTTCTATGAGAATGCATTTGCTTTGAATCTCATTGGCAACCTTCTCTGGAGAATTCCAGCAAATTCTGTGCATATTTATGCAGAACTCTGATCATAGAATCATAGAATCTTTTAGATTGGAAAAGACCTTTAAGATCATTGAGTCCAACTGTTAACCCAGCCCTGCCACGTCCCCCACTTGAAACAGTTATAGCACTAACTCCCAACAAATTAAGTCTATGCATCTCTCAATTTCTGGTTGAGATCTAACAGCCTTTTTATTGCAGATTAAAATCATCTTTAATGTAGAGAATCTGTTGTAAATAATAATAAACTCCCACAGAGTTAGAGGAAAAAAAATGTGAGTTATTAAATGACCTGCTCTGTGCTTCTCAGAACCAGCTTCAGATCTGCCAGGCTTGTGGAAAAGCTGCTGTGGTTAATTCAATCTGGGATTAGAGTCGTGTATTCCCATAGAATTATAGAACCACAGACTGGTTTGGGTTGGAAGGGACCTTAAAGTCCCTCCAGTTCCAAACCCCTGCCGCAGGCAGGGACACCTTCCACTAGAGCAGGTTCCTTCAAGCTCCATCCAACCTGGCCTTTAAGATCATTAAGTCCAACCATTCCCAGCACTGCCAAGGCCACCACTAACCCATGTCACTCATCTACATGGTTTGTGAACACTTCCAGGGACGGTGGCTCCACCACTGCCCTGGGCAGCCTGTTCCAGTGCCTGAGCACCCTTTGGGGAAGGAATTGTTCCCAATATCCAGCCTAAACCTTCCCATTTCCTCTTGTCCTACCACTTGCACTGTGCCACTTTCATTGCTTCTAAGGAAACGCTGTGATACACTTAGCAAAATAGCTGCTGAGAGCCTAGGGGCTCTTAAAAGTGCAAGGGTGATATCAAGAGAGTAAAATCCTTATCATTAAAGGGAATTGCTTCTCGATAAGAGCTCAGCGTCCTACATTCTCCAAATTGCTTCTTTCTGTGGTGCTTTGCCTGGTGTTTATGTGATGATATCCACCATGCAGTTGTTCCCATCTGCTATGTACAGGAACGGCCACACAAGTGTGACACCAGCAGAGCCTATGGGTTCACATTGCCAAAGCTTCCTCTTCTGCAGGTTGGAAGCAGGAAGGTTCATACAAGGCATTTTGTATGAGCACAGCTCTGTCTATATAAAGTTATATAATGTATAGGTCTATAAAAAAAGATAAACATATAAATATATTTTTATATATAAACATATATATTTATGTATATATAAAGTTATAACAACTGACACAAGGGTATTTCCTGTTGTGCATCTTCTTTGGCAGTGGGGAGTGCTGAGAGCACTGCACAGTGGAAAGGGGTGAGGGTAGTGCTTGATTTGGTCCCTTCTTGCTATCTTGCTGCTCCAGCCACTAACATTAAATCAGTTTATTGGCCTGTGGCACCACTGGGTAGGTGTCAATCAGGTAATGAGAGGATACATTCTCCCTTAATTTGCTCCGAAGCTGCAAGACTGCCTTTTGTCCCTGCTGCAGCATCTCATGGTGGTCCTCTGTGAGGTTACCTTTCCGCTTGAAATCAGCCAAGAATACATAAGCTGCAGCCAGAAATTGAATTAATCCATATTTCTGTGGGTGTTTCAAGTGGCTGGAGATAAAAATCCCCTTCTTGTCATTCATTGTCTGATCCCATGTTTCCTCAAGGGGCTTGAGGCCCTTAGATGAAGTCACACTAAGAAGGGTTGGAGTGCCTAGAGCATACCTTCTCTTATTTGAGGTGTTCTCTTCCTTAGGTTGACTTTTAATGCAACAACACTGTTAGCACAAGGATTTGCAGCTCCCTTGCCTGATACAAGTCAATAATACCCTCAACAGCAACTCCAGTATTTATGGCTGGTAGATAGCTGTAGCTCGAGGCTTGCTCCAGCAGAAGGTTCAGCTCCTCTTCAGGCTTTTCTGCCTGAAGACACAAAAGAATGAGGAAGGTGCAGAAAGTTCTTTTGGCACATCTCAGAGGAACTTTATCTCCCCTAGATCTAAGCTATGCTTTGGCGGGCATGCCCTGAAGTGGACGTGCACGCATCGCTTCTCTTCTTCCTTCAACGAAAGCACAGACCTTTGAATTTTGAGCCTTTTCCCATGCTTTAGGTAGAGCTGTGATTGAGTTCCAGGTGTAAAACTCACCCTTTTGGCAAGCCCACATCACCTGATTCTGGGATTCAAGGCAAAAGCATCTCTGCAAAGCTGCTTCCTCCTATCCTCTATGGACACATCTGAGTTTGGCTGAGTTTAGGGGGGTGCACCAGCTTGGGAAAAGAAGCCAAGAGCTGTTGTCTGCTCTGACATGGGTTTGGGATGGATTCTCGCTCGCTGGATGTAGCTCTGTGAGCATCTGGGCTCTGGGGCACCAATTTTCCTGTTCTTTTCCTTTGTCAAGCAGTTGCTTCCAAACTGCCAAGCAGAATTAAATACTCTGGGAAGCAAAACAAAAACCCACTCTGGAAGCTTTGAGACGCGCAGAAGCTTCGTGTGAGTGACCTGGTGGCTGGTTCTCCCTTTGAACTCGGATGCTTTGAGACATGAGGTGATGTTTACCAGCTCAGCTGCAGAGCCTTTTCCCCACCTTCCCACTGCAGCGCTGCCTCTGTCCCCTGGGACAGTGAGAGGTGGAGGCTGGTTTCATGTTTGTTCTTGGCACGCAAAGCTTCTCTCGGGGGTACGCGCCGCCAACCTCCAACTCATTCGAATGCATCTGATGCTTCCCCCCCCCAAGCTCCTTTCTCTTTGATCTTGAAGCAATTAATTTCGTCCTTCAGCATCTCATCCTCCCAACTGAACGGCTTCCAATGGGCTAATTCCATGCCCTCTCCTTACCGTTCTGGCAGTGTCCTGGGGAGCACCAGCTTCTGTCCCCAGTGCCATCGTGTCCCACAACTTGGCTGCTCTGTTACCACCAGCCAGAAAGGCTATGAAGATGCGGCTGCTAATGCCATGCTGATAGCAGACCTTCAAGACAGGGGTTGCAAAGCAATAGAACCTGCAAGGTGCCCCCCAAGGAGGGGACAGCAGGTAGGCAAGGTGAGGACCCTCTATCATTGGTAAGAACTCACTATCTGGACCCTCTCTCTTTGGGTAAAGACTCACCATCTTTGGGCAAGGACCCACTGTTTTGGGGCAGTAAACATCCAAACTTCAAGCAGCAGCCACATTGCTGTGGTCATGACTTTGATAGACGTAGCCAGCGATGCCTTTGCCAAGCCAAGAGCTACTTCTACAACAACAGACCCATTGCTTGGTCCCTCTGGTCCTGTTTTAGGAGGGGAATAGGGAAAGCCTGAGAAACCAGAGGTGTCTTGGGTTTGTGTCCTTTTACCCTGCTAGGAGAGGGGGTCCTTCAAGATGAAACTACACCAGAAGCCACGCTTCGTAGTGCTGATGCACATCAAGTTCATGGATCCAACTGGGATCAAAGTGAAATAAACCACGGAGCCTGGGAATTTCTTGCTTTATAGACATGCTCCTATTGACTTGCATCCCTTGCCAGTGTAGCTGTAACATGCCATCACGTGGGCTCAGGAGGGGAAAACTCTTAGTTTGACTTTGAAATCCAGTGCCCTCGAAGGCAACTGAATTAGCAGCCTCTGCAAAGCCACAATTTGAAGCACTTACAATAAGATCATGTAGCCACAGGGCAGAGAGGTTGCTTCCTAGTAACTTAGAGCAGTGAACCCAATGAGGCTTTGAGCATTGCTGAATTATTTTGGTGTATTCAGCCATTTGGGGCTATGACACTTGGGCTGGTTTAGTTTGCAAGATGCATTTGAGTAGAGATTTGGCTGTTTCCTCTTTGGATGAGATTAATGAGACGCCGCATATGCAGCTCTTGTGCAGTAAACCCCCTGCTAGCTGCTGTTTCATCTGCAAATCGTTGGTGAAGGGAAAAGAATTGTCTGTGGGCTCTGTTCACATAGTGCACATCAAAAAAGGCATTTTATTCCCTCCCTCATTTCGTGACCTGTAGATCCTATGTGGCAATAGTGGAGCAGTATCCAAACTACAAAGTTCTTTAGGGCTCTACTAAAGGTTTTAATTGGCAGAGATCAGTATCTTGCCTTCCTTGTAAACCCTATTGCCTTTGGCTAAATCGTACAGTGAGTTAGTAGAAAGTGCCTACAGACATTTGTAAGTAATTAAGCAATGATGTATGACTGTGTTCCACGTTCCTCGTGTGTGCTAAGGTAGAGATGGCGTTTGAAATAGTGCTGATTTCTACTGCCAACAGCTTTTTCTATGCTCTCTTTCTCCTGTGGATAAGTTAAACATCTCAGAAACCTGAACAACAAGAGCTGCTCTTGCTTGTGATTGGCAGGAGAGGATGGGAAGAGGGGGGTGAGTTTCCAGCCTGAGCACTGAACACTGTGGTTGGCACAGAAGTGGTGTTTTTAGAAGGAAGAAACACCACAATGACTTGGTAGCTTATGGAAATGGCTGGAGAGATGGACGGGGGAAATGCCATCTGTTTCATCAACAGCAACAAAAAGAAGGAGAAATATGGCTTGAAGTTAAGGGGGAAAACGTTGAGTAAGAAGCCTTTAGACCCACTGAAGTAAAGCCCAGCAGGATCTGACAATACAGAAGACAAAGCAAGATGAACTCGAAAGGCAAAAAGATGGTTTTTAATGGAGCTGGGGCTGCCCCAAGGGGGAATCGACCCAGTTTGAAAAGCTCAGGAGGCTGAGAGATCACCAAAAGCGCCTTCTGGAAGGTGCCCAAGCATGTGTTTTGGGCATAGTGCTGAGCAAAGGGAAAACTCACTGGATGTTAATTAACCTGGTAGCTGCAGTGTTGTCAGTGCTCAAAGCCCTGTGAGAGCTTAGGCATAAGGCTGTTCCATGTGGTCTTCTTTTGGTGCCAGATGTGGCACTCAGTGAGCGTTGTGTTTCCAAGCCCAGCATTGGATTCATTGCCCCATTACTACAGATGTGGGAGCTGAACCACTGAGTGTCTCTGATCCACCTTGGTCAGAATCTCTATTCTACTGAAATAGAGATTCTATTCTGGAATCTCTGGAATCTCTATTTCCCAGCATGAAAGGTCATGGTTGGCCCCCAAGGTGACATCTCTCTGGCTTTGTTTAGCACAGCAACTGCAGTGACCCAACGTTGGGCGTAGAACAGTGACGTGGTGCAAGCCCATGTGCGTAGGCTGAGGTTGAGTTGGTGATTAGAAACCTGTCTCAAGGGGTTTAAGTATTTAAGCTTTTAAGTTGGTCCTTAAAAGCTGTCTCTGAGCTTTACAGCTCTTTCTGGGGTAGGTTTTGATGATGTCTCCTGTAGTATCATAGAACCATAGAATGGTTTGGGTTGGAAAGGACCTTAAGATCATCTAGTTCCAGCCCCCTGCTGTGGGCAGGGATACCACACACTAAACCATGTCACCTAAGGCTCTGTCCAACCTGGCCTTGAACACTGCCAGGGATGGAGCAGTCACCACTTCCTTGGGCGCCCTGTGCCAGCACCTCTCCACTCTCACAGGGAAGAACTTCTTCCTTAGATCCAACCTGAACTTCCCCTGTTTCAGTTTGAACCCATCACCCCTTGTCCTGTTGCTACAGCCCATGGCAGGGAGTTGGAACTAGATGATCTTAAGGTCCTTTCTGACCCAAACTATTCTATGATTCCATGAAGTATGTCCACCTCTTACCCCACCCTAGCATAATGCAAGTAGAAACTCTTCAGTCTTGCTCATCACAAAAAGACCCACAAATGTCTCTTCAAAAAGGTTGAATTCCTCCTTGTTCTGTATTCAACCAGTGATTCATTATCATTGTTCTTATTGGAATCAGTGTTAGAGGGGGCTGGAGGGGAGCAGCCCCGAGCCTCTGCTATTGCACTGCCCAGATGTGATTCCTCCTAAGGCCGAATACTTTGCCAAGATCATTTATTCTCCCTTGGAGTCAGGGGGAGGCAAATCTGCGGCTGGTTGAGCCCTCGACATGCAGTTGGCTAAAGTGTTCGTGCTGTTCTCATAGTGGCTGGCTGCAGATACCTTTCAGAGTTAAGGACTAATTAATTCCAGCTCTTGAATTTAAGAGTAAACACAAAGGGAGCGCGTATTTAATGCATTATTCCACAGCTGTAATTAAATTAAATGGAAGCAATTTTCCATCAGCTCAGGTTCAGAAAGAGGGGGAAAAAAATCCTTGGCTGGGTTCTTGCAGCAGTGATTGTAAGAAATTAAACCCCTTTTAGTGAAATGATGAAATGTTATTTTGTGTTGGGGGAGAAAAGAAAATCCTGGGATTCTGCTCTGGAAGCTGACAGGTTCTAATGGATCCAAGGGTTGGCCTTGCAGGAGAAATGGGAGCTGTAATTGCAGTTTCACTTGCATGTCACAGAGCACCTGAGCAATTAACTGCTGCTGTAGGCAAGGGGCTCCTGTGTTCTCCTTGTTTCCATAGCCTGGCGTTCAGAGCTGTGCCAAGGACTGATGATGCTCTAGGAGATACTGTAGGCCTCTTCTATTGCTTAAAGACCGTGTCCTTTAGGCTCCCTTGGTGTCTCAAGTTGGCTTCAAAAAGGAGAAGACACTTGCAGGCACGGCACAAAAGGAGAATGGATCCTTTTGCTATTGCCTTAAAAGATCCGTGCTGTAGCAGGCTTTTCTTTTGGGGTAAGATGTTGGTCAGAATCCTGGACAAAGACTTTGGTTGGAGCTCTTGATATTTCTGTTCTTGTTGTGGTCCCTTCTGTATACTGAGACAGATGGGTCCAGCAAGGGGCTGGAGACCTCATGCTCCCCTTCTCATTTCCTATTGTTATGTACTGCTATTGTTGGTATTCTTTCTATTATCATTATATTTCACCTTATTTTAGATGTTAAACTGTTCTTATCTCACCCCACGAAACATGCTACGGTAGTGACTTGGAGCAGGGAGAAGGACACCTCTTATAGGTGCTTTGGGACCCTTTGTCGGCCATGTGGGCTTCCTGGTGCGAGAGAGGGTTGGGGGCAAGGAAAACAGGAATCTTATCTCTAGGCTTGCTTATATGGACCTGGTAGATTGAATAGGACTGTCTTATGGATGAGACAGGTATTTCTGGTTGCAGTCACCTCTTTGGAGGCATGTGGTTCTCAAAAGCAAATGCCATGCTGTAGGCTGACGTGGCAGATCTCCACTGCTACTAAAACCCAACCTGCCTGGTCTAGTAGGTGGCAAAACAGCAACGTGGGCTGGTTAATAAAGGATTGTTAATGTAGGCAGGCAGCGGTGGAGCCACTTCTAAGCTTGATGTTGACTTCCAGTGAGCAGTGAGCTTGTTTCTTGCCACATTAGCCTGGCAATCCTGAGTGAAGTGAGGTTTCAAGTCCCAGACTGTTTGCTGTGACAGTGGAGCTGGTGGGTTACACAATATACCCGTCAGAGCCATGAATCACCTATTATGTCTTAAAGCTTCATCACCCACCCACCTAGTATACGGAGGGGACTCAGGTACAGGCAGGCTTCAGGTAGAGAAATACCCGAGTCAATCATCCCTTTTAGGAAGATATTTAGGGAGGAATTCAGGCTGCAGTGTATTGCTATAAGCATATTTTCTATCGCAGCAACTAATTTGCCATTCCTGTGTATGAGCGAATTAAATCCTCAATTGCAAACTGAAATGGAAGCATTGCCCTGTGGATTTTCCGTTCCCTGACTGGAATCAGGCTCGTTTCTGCTCTATTTGTGTTCTTGTTATCAGAATGCATGTGAGTAGTAATTTATCCTTCTTTGTTAGCTGAACCTGGATCCTCCTCATTGATGTGTGGGCTGAAGAATACAGCATGTATGGAGTTGGGACATGCACTTCCTTTGGCTCGGAGGAGGGAAATGGTCCCACAGGAGCTTGGTGGCTCTGTGCTGTCTCATATACTTCATGGTAAACCATGTCTTGGAGCAGGGTGAGATCCTGGGCTGTGTTCAGTGGTGGCAGAGGTGACCATTGAGCTTCAGTTGGAGTTGTGGGGGTCTATAGATTTGAAGCTGTAATTAGAGACAGCAGCGAGGATGTCATTAGCAGAGAGCAAACCATGGTCAAGCAGGCCTGGACGCTCGAGGTCAGGGAGATACAAGCCAGCATCGGAAGAGAAAGCCACAACTAATGCTTATTGCCCTGGCATCTAGTTTGTTCCTTGATTTTGAGTGGTTTGGCCTCTCTATGCTGTTCCCATGCTCATTCCTTGCCTGCCAGCAGCTGATGCTCTTGGAAGAACTAAAGAACTTGGATTATGGAAGAGGGGAGAGAAATGCCTGGAGGACCTTTACCAGTGGTGCTCAGAGCAAGGACGTGCCAGGTTCAAGGTCCTGCGGCTCCGGCTGGGCTGGCTGTATGTTTTCAAGGAAATTTGGCTTCAATGGATCATGTTTTGGTTGGCATCTGGCGCGTCAAGGAGAGGACTAACATACCAGCGCTGCACTGAACCCACTGCAGTGCCCAGGGCTCTGTGCAGATGGGAGCAGGGAGGTGGATCAACGGATGCAAATCAGCATCACAAGCTTCTGTGGTGCGGTGCCAACGTGGCCAAAAACCATCTGGCAGCAGAGAGGGAGAGATGCTGGATGGTGTTTCCACACTGAGGAGTTGGCATCTTGTTCGAGTTGCTCTTCTTCCCCCTTTGCTTGACAGCTCGTCCTCATTGCTGGGTTGTGCTTCAGCAGGTTTGTCCTGTCTGGAGGAGGTGACAGGAGCTGTGGGGAGTACAGAAGATCCAAATCCATGGAGATAACAACAGCCTGTGCTAATTCAGCAGCATCCCCTTCATTGTTCACTGAAGAGAAGAAGAACAAGCTAGAAATCTGGTCTAAAGAGCTTTAAGGCTCAGATTGAAATCCAGTCTCGTACTTGACCTTTCATGTCCTTTACCACCTTGGGGCTCAAGGAGTTCCCAGCAGCACAGGAGCTGCTTCAGAGCGTGTAGGGAACCTCAAAAGCATCAAAATGTTCCCCAACTTTTCCCTCTTCCAGTCGGAAGCTGTTCCTCCTCCTCCCATCCCTTATCCAAAGCCCCTCTCCAAGTTCCCTGTAGCCCTTTTAGGCACTGGGAGCTGCTCCAAAGCTGGATGCAGGACTGCAGGGAGGGTTCAGCTGCAGCATCTGTGTATGAAGAGCACCAGCACTACATTTTGGAGGTGACACCAGTCTTGCAGGGGGGGATGTCCACACATTGTCCAGTGCTGAGCCCAGAAGCCCCTGGAGGGCATGGCATGGCCAAGAGAAGTGCTGAGCAAGCAGAAACAGCCTGGGGCCAGCCACAGCCTGGGTGCTTTCACCTCCCCTCTCTCTTTGTGTTTCAGAAACAAGAGAGTTCAGCAGTTTGAGGAGGTTTCTGATGCATTGGGCTGTGCTGGAAGCGTCTCCTGGCCTTTTCTGCATCCCTATACTCAGGATGAGTCAAAGGCTCATGCTGCTCCCAGTCTCCGGAGCTGTGCTACAAACATCAGCAAGAGCAGTCATTGCAATGCCACCACGGTGCTCAGCCCTGCACCAACTGCTTCCACGTGTCTCCCTGCGAGAAACAGGGAAAAGCCCTGCATTTCTGTACCATGAGGGGAAACGCTTCTCCTCTCTGCTTCTCCTATGCGCAAGGAGAGCGCGCTGGGAATCTGGGTCACTGGGCTGGGATAAAAGGAATTGCAGCGTCCATGGGGTGGGACAGAAATTCAGCTAGGAATGTGGCGTTCCTGCCTTCGAGGAGCCACTTCTCCTCAGCTCCAGGCTGTGTCTGAGCCCCTTCCCACGACTTAGCAAAGCTGCGCGATGAACCAGCCACAGGATGTTTGCGCTCGTGATGCCTCCCCCAGGGTGATGTGCAATGGTGTTTCGCTTTGGTTGGGCTTCCTTCCCTCTCTCATTTTAGCACACGGTGCTTTAAAAAGCCTATTCCCTTATTATTGTTTTGTATTTCCTTCGGTTAGAGCGGAAAACACTGAGATGGGCAGCGCAAAAGGGGGAGTTTGGATAATGATGGGAAGGCCAACCTGAGGCCGTTCTGCTTTAAAAGAGGCAGCTCCCGGCGTTCTGCAGCATGGTACCCACCTCTACATGGTCCCCACCTCTGCATGATACCCATCTCTGTATGGTCCCCACCACTGCACGGTCCCCACCCCTGCACGGTCCCCACCCCTGCACGGTCCCCACCGCATTCTGAGGGCTGCAGGAGATGAGAACCCTGCCCAAAAGGATGCTACCGGCCCTGCGGGCATCTCCCAAAGAGGCAGCCTCGCAGCCCTCCAGTCTGTACCTGGGAACAGACGCTATTTCTGGGAGCTCGACAGCTAAACATAGCCCAGCTCCCTGCATTAACCAAGCTGCCAGCTCCTTGATTTATGGGAGCAGCAGCTCTTGCTTAATGAGAGCAGTTGGGCGGCTGCCAGCCCGCAGCATATGTGGAAACGGGTCCTTTGGAGGGGGGGAAGATGGGAAGGGGGGATGCTGAGTGCTTGGCATGGCAGGTTTGAGGCTCTTTCCTGCCTTCCCAACCCCCTGCCCTATAAAAAGTGCTCTGCCTGCAGCGTATGGCTCAGCAAATCTACTGCGTGCCTTGGGCGAGCTGAGGGGTGAGCAGGGATAGATGGGGATAGGGAGGGGTTGTCTTCCTTACCCAAGGGATGCTCCTGCTCTTCCAGGCAAGGAGAAGAGGTACGGGCACTTATCTCCCCACAGATGTGCTCCCCAGCTATAAGATCGTAGAATCACAGAATGGTTTGGGTTATAAAGGACCTTAAGATCATCCAGTTCCAATCCCCCGTCATGGGCAGAGATGCCTCGCACTAGACCTAGTGTCATGTTAAGCCAGGGCTTAATGCCCTCAAGGTGCTCTTAGCTGTGCTGAGGCCACAGGGATCCATTGCCATGCACTGCTTCCCTATGATATAGTCTAGAGGCCAGCAGCATGGATAGGAATTCATTTTCATTCCTTTACACCTGACCCTCATTGCTTTCAGCTTGCACTTGCCCTGCATAAAGTGATGCTCTAGACGATGGAGCTGGGGTGAGAGGTGTGTCCCCCATTTCCAGCTCTGGCATCACCCTAAGGAATCACCTCGGACGCTGCATTATGTTCCCAGACCTTCCACATTTCAACAGCTGTGGATATCCCAGGAGCAAACAAAAGGGTGTTTTGAACAATGATCTTCATTGTCACTTTGGCTCTTCTGTAAGTACCGTAACTAATGATGCATAATGGAAATAATCCATCGGATGCAGGCGGCTCGTAGGAATACAGGAATTACAGGGGATGAGTTGGATGCTTTGGATCGCAGATGATGAGTAACGAGATCCAAGCACTGGAGGCAACATCCAGGCAAAGCTTCTTCCTTTATAGATCTTTATTAAAGGACATATTTACTCTGTGTAGGCCCAAGGGCTACTTGCAGCCGTCAAGTGAAGGAGCAGGGAATGGATTAATGTCTATGCAACATGTTCACGTTTGTGGAGGGGTTTTTGTGTGCTTCAGCATCGCAAGGCAGTTTGTCCTGAAGAAGTTTTCAGGGCTGGGATATGAAGCTATCATAGCACTGATGCAGAGCCCTATGCAGCAGGCATAGACCCACATCTCGCTCAAGCTGTAGCTCGTGGTCGCATGAGAATCTAAGTGCGAAACAAAGGGTGGATGGGAAGCCCTGAGAACATTACACTGTGTTTCGGTTTGCATGTGCCCTACTACAGAACTTACCCCTGCTGAGACAGTAATTGCTCGTGGTGGTTTAATGAGCTTAGAGCAGTATTCTGTTTGCCTGGGCATTTATTGTTGATCCCCCCCCCCCCCCCGAAGCAACACAAATAGGATTTTCCCTCATTCCTGCTTTCTTGGGGAAGAGAAGAGGAGGAACAAATCCTCCTGGGAACCTTTTGCTTGTAATATCCAGCGTGAGTTGACTTCAGAGCTTCCCTGTGGGTTGTAATTACACATGGTTGGCTTTTACCCCTTAACAGAGCACTGTGCATGGATATTGTCCCATTTGGGCTGTATCCTTAAGACGCCGGGATGCTGTCATCTGGCTGGGTGCCGGTCACGGATGCACGTGAGGATGCTGGGCTGTGTAAGCGTAGTTGGGAATGGGATGTACTGGCAGGAATGGGGATGACTGATGGGCACGGCACTGCCAGCTGCGTGGTGAGTGGGATGGAGCCATCAGCCCGTCGTATTCCAAGAGCTGATGACACGTGTGTGTGCACGGATTAACTGTGTCATTTGTGCAAATAAAGGGGTGACGAAGAAAAGCCAGGAGAGGAGAGGGCATTTGGCCACTTAACACCAAGCTGGGTTTGTTAAAGACAGTGTTAGCCCTTGAGCTTGCTTAAACACACAAGAGTTATGCAAAGCAGTAGTAGGACACGGTGTAGGGCTGCAAACTGGCTCCGCAGTGGCCACCTCAGCTTGAAATCTTGCTGGTCATTCATCGCTGTGGCAGGGGCAGAAGGGAAACATCCATCTCATGCCATTCATTTACCTTCTGCAGATGAATTGGTCAAATCCTTCAAGCTGTAGGGTAGCAATGGGGAGCATGGTGATGGCTCTGCCTATGGTGATGTGCTAAAGTGGACAGATACGTCATGGGCTTGCCTTCTCTAGGGAAAATCAACAAGGAGATGGTATTAAACACAACCCTCCTGCTAACCCTGCAGACACCTCCATGAGAGGGTGAAGGAAACCAGAACCATCTGCTAAAGAAGTGGTAGTTGAAGCTTGGCACATGCAGAGCGGTGTCTGTGGTTAACCTCAACGCTTGGGGTTGGGTATTAACTGATGCGCAACGGGAGAAACTAAGTGTGATGTGCACCCGCTGCTGTAGCTGGGCAATAGCCCAAGTCCTGGCAACGAGGTCAGTGAGTGCTCATGTGTTATGTTTGGTTCTGGATCCCTTTTGGGTGTCAGTGGGGTTGTATTTTCCCATCTGCTGTGGCTGTGGGGCTGGTGTGTTAACTACGAGCTGTTGTGTTAGCTGGCAAGTGCTGCAAGAGCTCGAGAGCAAGAGTCTTCCCTCTCAGCCTTGCTTTGACAGAAAGGGTCACCCAGGGCAGTATTTCTCAGCTCAGATTTATTGTTTATATTTTTTTTCTACTATAGTTTTTATATTTAGGTTCTATTTTTATATTTAGATTCTATTTTTATATTCTATTTAGATTCTATTTTTATATTTATTGCTTCTATTTTGCAGAGGAGAACCACCCCCATGTTCTCCACCCTCAGTCTTGGCTTGACTCAGTTCTAGAGGCTGGAGGCTGACCTTGCATGGTGTAAAGGATGCTGGAGAGCTCTGTACCACCACCGTGCTCCAAACCACAGCATGAATGACCTGCAACCCCCCAAAACCACGTGTGAAACCTTGAGAAGACATGCTCAAACCAAGTGCTGGTGCTCACACCACGGGCTGAGCATCCGCCTTCCACTGGTGGCTCTCGCTGGGATAACTGGGACTTGAGCCATTCCCTGCTTCATTCGATGCGTTGCTGTATTTGGGAAGAGCTCTGAGTCAAAGAAAAGGGATAAAAAGTCGATTCATGCTCTTAATTCAGTCAAATGGGGTTGAATTTGCAGCCACCCTTCACGGTCACCCAGCGTTACAGCTCCAACTACGGAACACCAAGAAGGTTTTCAGCCCAGCCAAACAAATGAGGTGGGAAAAGACACTTTCCTCCCCTCTTCTCTATGCTGGGAATATGTTGTGAATGGTCTGAGGTGCTTTTTTTTCCCCTCCCTCTACCTTCTCTCCTTATTTTAAGGCAGGAAACGTGCCGCGTCCAGCGTTCTACATTTCCGCTGCCATTTTCCAAGGGTTTCTTTAAACCTGAGGATAACGCGGGACTTTTTAAGGTGGAAAAGGGCCTCAAAAGGACCGATCGAGGGTGGGAACAATAATTAGGTTTGAAACATCACGTTCAAAATCGTTCCCTTCACGTCTTATCCCAATCCCTTCAGGAATCAGAGGTGTTCTGCACCTTGACATGCACCAGGCCACAGGGAGCCTTTTTCTCACCTCACGTGTGGGTCTGTTTGCTTTATCCCTCCAACAACTGGGTCTTGCTCCACCTCCATCCCCTCAGCTATGAGGTACCTGCTGCCTGGAGGCACCCAAATCCCTCAGGTTCTCTTTTTGCCTCCAGAAATGCATTAGTAAACCTGCGGGCTCTATTTTCTCTCTTGTTCCTATGGAATCAGAGTTAATAACCGGAGCGGTGCAGGGAACATCTGATTCTGCACAGGTTTAACACTGTAATTAAGCCGTTCCTCAAGCTGTCCATCAAGCACCCTCTGAATAACAAGGGAAAGCTTAATAGACTTTGCCTGTGCAGTCTTATTCCAGCCTCTCCTTCCCCTTTGCTGCGCAGGGATTGCATTGCTTCTGCTGCACCCTTTGAACCTCTGCATCGCCACCAGGAATGGGGAGGGAAATGGGATGAGCAGCCCCATCGAACAAGTTTTCCACCCCAAGAAAGGGTTGAAAAGTGGAAAACCAGCATTTCTGTGCAGCCCGATGGATGATTCCTTACGGATTTCCCCCCTCCTCCACACCAATGTGCCTGATGCTGCCTTCACTTGCTTTAATCGTTCTTTAAAGGCCCAACCAAACCCATTTCCCAGCTCAAAGGGCTTCTTTCAGGCAAACCAGCCCCAGGAATCCTGCCCTGAACCTGCTTCTGCTTTGGAGAAGGAGGTTCATTTACGTGCAGCTTTGGGTGCTCAGAGGTTCCTCCCGGCTCCTGTTGTTGGGAGCATCAGCAGCATCCCAGAACCAACGGGCAGCAGAGAGACAACCCCATTTATCAGGCTATTGAGCAGGAACTTGCCCTGCTCAGTCTATTCCCTTTCTTCAGGCCTGGGCTGCTACTTCCCAAGCAGGCACTGGGTGGATTTCTGCAGTATGGGCAAGGCAAAAAGGAAACTGTTCCTCTGAGCAGCTGATTTATCAAGGGTTATGAAATGAGGAAGCACAAGGAATGGCCACAGTGAAGGGGAAACACCACATTTCCAGCCCTTGGTCTCCAGAGGTAAAAACCCCTTCATCATCTGACGAGGCTATCAGCTGTGTATAAGCTAAATGGGTCCTTAAATATGCTATGAAGTATTTAAAAGACCATTAAGGAAGAGAGGGAGGGAGGGAAAATAGCGCTGGAGAAGGGAAGGGTGAAAGCATTAAGTGGGTGCACCTGCCAGACCCCACGCTGATGATCCCATGGGATGGGAGCTGGCCACAGCCATGCTCTGCTGCTTCCAGCCCTTGTCTCCCAGCTGAGGAAAGGGCTGGGATGGTGAACGTGGTGCAAAGGACACGTGGGAGCCGCGTGGCTCATCCTCTCTGCAGGAGCTGCCACGTCCCTCCTCCAAGATGGAATTTCCCTGGAGTTCTGGGCATAGATAGATAGATACAGACAGGTATAGAGACATAGATATAGAGCTAGGTAGATATAGAGATGGCTAGATAGATATAGACAGATAGATATAGAGATAGATACATATATATATATATAGAGAGAGAGATACATAGATAGCAAAGATGCTCCCAAAGTAGGGAAGAAGAGCCTGAAAACAGGGGAAAAGCAGGGGAATGCTTTCCCTGGGGAAAAGCAGGGGATGTTTTTCCCTTTTTCCTTCTTTTCACCTTTTTTAATCTGTGCTCAGCTCAAGGAAGAGAATTCAATCAAATTGAATCAAATCGAGTAGAGACAAAGGGAGGAGAGGGGAAAAATGAGGTAAATTCTTTATTGATCTTTCATTTCAAGCAGATTTCCAGATGGCCTCTGAGGATGGGGAGGGAGGAGGGGTTTGCTCCTCTTTTAGCACCAGATCCAAGCCCAATCCACCTTCTTTTCCTCCCATCTCCCCTGCAGGCACAGAGGGATGAAACCAGGCTCTGCCCTGCACCTCCCTTGCTTCCCTCCAGGAAGGCTGGTGCTTTCCAACTCATCCATGAAGCCAATGCAATGGTATTGACACTATGGAGAAGATGGGTTTGAGGTTGGGACCTTCCCTGACCTTCCGTGCTTCCTGCAAATCTCAAACCTGAATCCTGAGCAAAGGGTCTCTTCCCACTGAACAAAGCCTGAGCAGAGCTGCTTCACACCTTCCATAGGGAGCCAGGCTGAGAACACTGGGGCTTGTTCAGCCTGGAGAAGAGAAGCTGCGTGGAGACCTCAGAGCAGCCTCCAGTGTCTGAAGGGGGCTACAAGGATGCTGGAGAGGGACCTTCATCAGGGACTGGAGTGATAGGACAAGAGGTGATGGGTTCAAACTGAAACAGGGGAAGTTCAGGTTGGAGATAAGGAAGAAGCTCTTCTCTGTGAGGGTGGTGGGACGCTGGAATGGGGAGAAGCTGTGGCTGCCCCATCCCTGGCAGTGTTCAAGGCCAGGTTGGACACAGGGGCTTGGAGCAACCTGCTCTAGTGGAAGGTGTCCCTGCCCGTGGCAGGGGTTGGAGCTGGAGGAGCTTTAAGGTCCCTTCCAACCCAAACCATTCTAAGAGTCTATGACCCTCTGATAATCCACCCTCCACCACTCAACCTAAGGGCGAGGGTAAAGAATTGGGGCTCCTGCAGCTCAAAACAGTGAAGCCACAGGCAGCTGATGGCTGTTGCCATGGCAGGAGCATCTCCATCCCGCCTCGCTGCCATAGCAACAGAGACTCGCTCGGAGCATCATCCCCCCTAAAAACACCACTCAACGGAGGGACACAGCTCTCCCCGCACCCCCAAAGTGGGCTGCGATGGTGCTGAGCTAAGGGACAGGCAGCGAAAGGCCCGAATGAACAGCCCAAGCCAAGGAATGTGCTCAGGAAATCACCTCGATGAATTCCTGCGAGCGCTGCGCCGGGAATTCCCTGCACCCAGCAGGAATTCATTACAGATACAGCCCAGCACGAAGGGGAGGCCACACTGGAGTCACTGGGAGGGAAAAGGGGGGGGGGGGGGAAAAAGGGAAGAAAATCCTTTAGAAAGGAGAAAAGGGGACAGGAAGCACTCAGCATCCTTCCACTTCTGTCTTTTCCCCTCTTTTACAGCCACCACCATGGGCTCAACACTTTAGTTAGACAGGACCCCGCTACTGACCCTGCTTGAGCCCAACACAGCACAATAATCACTGCATTTTAAACGGCTTTACACAGCTGAGCACTCCCTGTCCTCGTGGGATTTGCTTCCAGAGGGCACGGGGGGGTGGATTTGCCTTTCTCCAGGCATTTCCAGCCCCCAAACCACGGGAGCCAGCCACAACGCCAGAGGCAACGTCGCTTTCTGACGTTAAGGTGGCATCTTCTCGCTGTGTTTAGAGCGAGCATCCTCCCAAGGGATGCTCAGGTCACTTGTTATTAATATTGGGGGGGGTTTGGGGAGAGGTTTTGAGTCTTGGTGGTGGTAAAGTCCTGGCATAGGCCCCTCTGATGCTTTTCCCAAGGGATACAGGAAGGAAAGGCGCTGAGGCAGGGATGATTCTGGTACTGGAGTGCCACACGCTGGCTGTGCTGCACCAGGCAGCATCACAGGCAGAAAACAGCCCCACGACCCCACAAACACCCGCCGTGTCCTGCACCCCTGACCCAGGGGTGCCTGGGGGTGTAGACACCAAAGGGGAACCCCAACCTCCAGACCTCTGTTTATTTACAAGGGGGTTTTAAAACAAGGCAGTGAAATTGGGTTGCCCCGCGCTGAGGACACCCGAGAGCATCGGTGCTGAGCCACAGGAGCCACCAAGAACACCCCTAAAGCACCAAATCCAGCCAGACTCACCCAACAGCAATGGGGTTGGCAGTGCTGGGGGGTGTTCCTGCTGTTCTGGGGGTCTCCTGCTTCTCCTTGGGGATAGGGGGGACCCTGGCACATGCCAGTGCCCCCATCCTGGTCACCGGTGCTGCTTCTTGTGCCGCAGGATCTCGGTGGGGGTGAAGGTGAAGTCCTGCTGGCAGATGTCACAGTGGTAGGACCTGTGGAGGGCTGAGGTCTTGGATGAGCTTTCGGCTGCTTCTTCTGGGGGGGCTGTGGAGAAAAACAGGGATGAGAAGCAGATCAGAGCAATCGTGAGGAGAAGGACTTGGGGTGTTGGCGCTTCAGTGTGCGCTTGAGCCCAGAAACCCCACCGTGTGCTGGGCTGTGTCGAAAGGAACGTGACCAGAAGGTCCAAGGAGGTGACCCTGCCCCTCTACTCTGCTCTGGTGAGACCCCACTTGCAGCACTGGCTGCAGTTCTGGTGTCCTCAGCACAGGAAGGACATGGAGCTGTTGGAGCAAGTCCAGAGGAGGCCACAAGGATGAGCAGGGAGACAGGGTGAGAACATTGGGGCTGTTGGCCTGGAGAAGAGAAGCTGCGTGGAGACCTCAGAGCAGCTTCCAGTGTCTGAAGGGGGCTGGACATGGGACCTTCATCAGGGACTGGAGCGATAGGACAAGGGGTGATGGGTTTAAACTGGAACAGGGGAAGTTCAGGTTGGATCTAAGGAAGAAGTTCTTCCCTGTGAGGGCGCTGAGGCGCTGGCACAGGGTGCCCAAAGAAGTGGCGACTGCTCCATCCCTGGCAGTGTTCAAGGCCAGGTTGGACAGAGCCTTGGGCAACATGGTCTAGAGGAAGGTGTCCCTGTGCCCATGGCAGGGGGTTGGAACTGGATGATGTTAAGGTCCTTTCCAACCCAAACCGTTCTCTGATTCTATGCAACCAAAGCTCTGCAAGACCCCCAGGTCATCACACCCCTGAAACCTGGCTCACTGCCACCCCTCTCCTTGGTCACCCATAGAGCAGAGTCATCAGCAGGGCTCCCTGCAGGAAAACCCAGGCTGGCTGTCACCAACTGTCCCTATTTTAGGGAGGGAAACTCACCCTCGAAGGGACGACAAGAGCTTTCATGGCACATCCGCTCCAGGGGGGTGAAGGGCATGTGGAGGTCGCAGTGGGGACACGTCCAGAAGCTCCGCAGGCAGTCGCTGTAGAGGTCTGTGTCCATCTGTGGGGTACAAAGGGGATGCTCAGAGGCCTGGAGGGTGGCAGGAGGAGCAGCAGGGCGGCAGAGGGAGGTAACTCACAGCCAGGCAGTTGTAGGTGAGGAAATCAGTCACCCTGTGGCCTCCTTTCACCTCGTCAGGTGCCATCTCCATGCCCTGGAAGAGCCCCGGGAGCTGGGGAGCCGCAGCAACCATCTGAGGACCAATGTAGAGGTTCTGCTGCTCCAGGCCAGTGAGCTGGCGCAGGCGGTACGGCACCTATGAGGGGACATGGGGACATCAGCTCCAGCTCCCCCCAACTCCCTGCCCAGCCTCCAAGGTGCTGGGTATGGGTTAGAGCCACCTGCACTGTGGTCACAAGGGGCATCAAAGCTGGCAGAGGGCCTGGAGCACAAGTCTCATGGGGAATGGCTGAGGGAATGGCAGGGTTTAGTGTGGAGAAGGCTCAGGGGGGACCTTATCACTCTCTATGACTACCCAAAAGGAGGTTGTAGTGAGGTGGGGTCGGTCTCTTCTCCCAAGGAACAAGTGATAGGACAAGAGAAAACAGCCTCAAGCTGCCCCAGGGGAGGTTTAGATGGATACTGAGAACAATTCCCTTCCCCAAAGGGTGCTCAGGCATTGGAACAGGCTGCCCAGGGCAGTGCTGGAGTCACCATCCTTGGTGACAAACCACGTAGACAAGGCCCTCAGTGCCATGGGTTAGCGGTGGCCTTGGCAATGCCGGGCTAAAGGTTGGATTTGATGAATCTAAAGGTCTTTTCCAACCTGGTGGCTTCTCTGATTCAGTGCTTCACATCACCTCCATCTGCAGGAACTCCAGCAGCCCCTGGCTCAGCACGGACATATCCCTGTTGCTCGGCCGACGGCCCAAATCCTCTTCCCGGTTTTCCAGCAGCTGGTGGAGGAGTTTTTCCCAGGCAGAGCGGAGCTGCAGGGCCGTGGAGAGCAGGCGCACGGCAGAGTCCCCGTCTGGGATGGTGACCTCCAGCCAGCCATCGGCCACCAGCCGGGCGCAGTCCGCGCTGGTGTCCAGCGAGCGGGAGAGGAGCAGGAGAGCCTGGAGGAGCAAACGCAGCCCCTGTGGGGTGAGGAAGGCTTCCAGAGGGCTTGGAGAGGAGAAAGAGGAGGGTGAAGGGCTCACCTGTAGGGCTGGCACCCGCACGCAGTTCACCAGGTAGGGCTTGTTGGTCTCCAGCAGCGAGACGAAGGCGAGGAGCTGGTGGTGGCGGCTCAGCCCCTCCTCAGGGTCTGCAGGGACATGAGGGGTGGCAGATGCATCCCAAGCTCTCCCCATCCCTTGGGATGTGCCGACCTCCACAGCCAGCAGCGCCTTCATCCCACGGGAAACAAAGCCGAGGAGAAGCAGAGCCAATTCCTCTGGGATTGAGGTTGTTCTCACCTTTGGCCCCACCGCGCTCTCCTTTCTTCTTGTTATGGAGCAGCTCCGGGCTGGTGGCGAAGACAGAGGTGGGATGAGGCACGACACCCTGCTTGGTTTTGGTGTGGAAGATCTGCAGCAAGAGGAAAACACGTGTTGAGGGAGAGCAGGAGGCTGCTGAGGACCCCGGGATGGGGACAGGGCAGGGGGTAGGACCTGCTCCGAGTCCTTGCGGCTACTGTTGAACTGGTCGGGCAGAGCCAGCTGAGGGTAAAGGCCCCGGCACAGCACCAGCTTGAGCAGGGCGAGCTGGGAGGAGGACAGGGCCGAGCTGGACACGGCCTGGAGCTCGGCCACGTTGTGCCGGAGCTTGAACTTGACATCCTGCAGGCAGAGAAAGGGCGTCAGGGGCCCGGCCGGCTGCATCCCGCCTCCCAGAAAGGGTGCGGGGATCACCTGGATATCGATGCTGTGCTTGCCCTTCCCATGGGAGCCACCATCCTTCTCCTCCTCGTCGCTGGAGGAGGCGTCTGCTCCATCCTGCAGCCGCAGCACCTTGCGCTTCCGACCCTCTGTCTCCCTGTGGGAACGCCAGAGGCGGTGCAGCTCCCGGCGCTCCCGGTGCCGGCTCTGCCGGCTGTAGCTGTCGCTGGGCTGGTTGGAGGCTTCCTCCAGCAGTTGGTGGTCTCGAAGCAGCTCCTGGGGTGGGGGGACAGGGTGGTTGAGCCCCCACAGCCACAAGATGGGCAGGTTGGGGGCGCAGGGGCGAATTCCAAAGGCAAATCCCACCACTTGGCAGGGTCCGGTCCTACCTGGAACTGGCGCCGCAGGTTGGCAGCCTCATAGAGCCGATGCTCCTCCAAACCCCGCCGCCGGCACCACTTCCGAGAGCTGCCACCACGCTCCAACTTCACCTGCACCGGGACAACCCCCGCTCAGCCCCCGGCAGGGCCACAGCATCCCTCCTGCACCCCCAAACCCAGCCCTACACGCCACCCCAAAGCAGAGCTTCCCCTCCAACCCCAAACGCGTGTCACCCCTCTCCCGAGGCAGGAATCCCACCTGGACCCACTCGTTGAAGATGTTGAGCAGCGTCAGGGGGTCTCCGTGGGGGCTCTCGAGGGGCCGCCGGGCCGTGGCGCAGTCGGGGTTGGGGTGTGTGGGGCGCAGGAAGGGGGACGGGACGCTCAGCACCGCTGCCACCGTCAGCGTGGGCTCGGCCAGGCCAAACAGGGTGCCCAGCACCAGCATCTTGCCTGGGGGTGAGGGCAGGGTGGGCAGCGAGGGTTGAGGAGACACACCCCCCCCCACTCCACACTCCTCACACCTTCAAAGGGGTGCTCTGTGTTACTCACCCACCACCACGTCCACGGGCAGCTGGGCCAGAAGGTTCCCGATGGGCGTCAAGTGTTCAGCCTCATCCAGGGCTCCCTGCTCCTTCAGGTACCTCATGGCTGTCTCCAGGCTGGAGGAGGGAGGAGGCTCCAGGAAGGGGAAGGTCCGGGGGTCACCCAGCCCCATGCTCTTCAACTGGAAGAGAAGCACACATAGAATGAGCCCAGTGACGATGGGAAGCGTCTGGAGCTTCACAAAGCCCCCCAAGAGACATCCCACCCCCCGGCGCTTGAGCCACATCCCCAATCCCACACTTGCCTGGCCGGGTTTCCCCTCTCTGATCCCCCCAATCTCTACTGAGGAAAGCCCCCCAGGACCAGAGGGATCCCCAACGTTACCTGCAGCACCAGAGCATCCAGAGCTACCCGTTGGATCTCGGGCACAGGGTAGGGGGAAAAGGCATTGTAGTCGGATTCGGCGTAGAGCCGGTAGCAGATGCCGGGGCCGGTCCTGCCGGCGCGGCCCTTGCGCTGCTCCGCGCTCGCCTGGCTGATCCAGAACTCCTGCAGCCGCTGGAGCTTGCCCTGAGGGTCGTAGCTCATCTCCTTCACCTTCCCTGCAGGGAGCAGGAGACAAGGAGCAGCTCAGGGCTGCAGGGAGGCAGGAGGAAGTTGGTTTCACCCCCCAGCAGAGAGAGACCTCAGCGGGGCTTTTACCTGAGTCGAGGACGAAGCGCACCCCGTCGATGGTGACCGAGGTCTCGGCGATGTTGGTGGAGAGGATGCACTTACGGACACCGGGAGGGGGAACATCAAACACCTGGAGAAGGAGAAACGATGGTGGCACGGCCAGCTCCAGAGAGCAGAGCAGCCCACAGAGGAGGGAGGTGGCACCCCAAGAGCCCCCACAATCAGGGGGAGCTCTGGGAGTCCAGAGAAGGGCCATGGAGCTGCTGCGAGGGCTGGAGCAGCTCTGCTCTGGAGACAGGCTGAGAGAGCTGGGCTGGGGCAGCCTGGAGAAGAAAACGCTCCTTAAGGGGAGACCTTAGAGCAGCTCCAGTGCCTAAAGGGGCTCCAGGAAACCTGGAGAGGGGCTTTGGACAAGGCATGGAGGGACAGGACAAGGGGAATGGCTTTAGAGGGGACATTGAGATGAGCTCTTAGGCAGAAATTCTTCCCTGTGAGGGTGGTGGGACACTGGAATGGACTGAATGGAGAAGCTGTGGCTGCCCCATCTCCGGCAGGTTGGACACAGGTGCTTGGAGCAAGCTGCTCTAATGGAAGGTGCCCCTGCCCGTGGCAGCTTTAAGGTCCCTTCCAACCCAAACCAGTCTGTGGCTCCCTGATTCTCCACAGTGCCAAATTCCAGCCAATCCCAGGGTCACCCCTTCACCCACCTTGTCCTGCTCTGCCACGGAGAGGGTGCTGTGCAGCGGGAGCACGATCCAGCGCTGGGTACACGTAGCATAAGTCTGTGCTGCCTCCAGCACGGCGCCGATCTCAGCCACCCCGCTCAGGAACACCAGCAGGTCCCCTCGTTCCTCGGGCGGGTACTTGTGGTCGATGGCCTGCATCACCCTGAGGTACGGCATCGGATCCAGGCGCTCCCATTTCCCTGCCTTCCCCGCCGCAGCCGCTTCTTCCCTCGCAATGGGTTGGTAGATGACCTGCAGGAGCAGAGGGGAAGAGCGATTCACGCCTGCCCCACGCCGGGATTCATCCCAGAGATCCCCCTCCAGCCTCACCGAGATGGGGAAGGTCCTTCCAGGCACCTGCAGCACCGGAGCATCCCCGAAGTACCTCGAGAAAAGGGGGATGTTGATGGTGGCCGACATCAGCACCAGCTTCAGGTCGGGCCGGGCGGGAAGGAGCCGCCGCAGGACCCCCAGGAGGACGTCACCGTGGAGGTGCCGCTCGTGGACCTCGTCGGCGATGAGGACGTGGTAGCCCGGGAGCGCCGGGTCCCGCTGCGCCTGCCGCAGCAGCAGCCCCTCGGTCAGGAAGAGCAGGCGGGTGGCGGCGGAGCGGGTGCTCTCGAACCGGATCTGGTATCCCACCTGCAGCGGGAGGGAACGCGGCTCCAGCCAAGGCAAGTCGGGTACAAGGCGGGGGGCCATTGGAAGACAATTGGGATGAAACGAGGGTAAAACTGAAGAAAATTGGGATGAAATTGGGAGAAAATTGATGAAATTTGGATAAAATTTGGATAAAATCAAAGAAATTTGTATAAAATCTGGACAAAATTGAAGAAATTTTGATAAAATCTGGATAAAAGCAAAGAAATTTGTATAAAATCTGGATAGAATTGAAGAAATTTGGATAAAATGTGGATAAAATTGAAGAAATTTGTAAAAAATCTGGATAAAATTGAAGAAAAAT
The DNA here is from genome assembly GCF_004027225.2 of Strigops habroptila. Taxonomy (NCBI): domain Eukaryota; kingdom Metazoa; phylum Chordata; class Aves; order Psittaciformes; family Psittacidae; genus Strigops; species Strigops habroptila. Next base: position 638,672 of record NW_022651105.1, read on the forward strand.
TGGATAAAATCTGGGTAAAATTGAAGAAAAATTGGATAAAATGTGGATAAAAGTGAAGAAATTTTGATAAAATCTGGATAAAAGCAAAGAAATTCGTATAAAATCTGGATAGAATTGAAGAAATTTGGATAAAATGTGGATAAAATTGAAGAAATTTGTATAAAATCTGGATAAAATTGAAGAAAAATTGGATAAAATCTGGGTAAAATTGAAGAAAAATTGGATAAAATGTGGAAAAAATTGAAGAAATATTGATAAAATCTGGATAAAAGCAAAGAAATTTGTATAAAATCTGCATAGAATTGAAAAAATTTGGATAAAATGTGGATAAAATTGAAGAAATTTGAAGACAATTCAGATAAAATTGAAGAAATTTGAAGACAATTCAGATTAAAATGAAGAAATTTGAAGACAATTTGGATAAAGTTTGGATAAAACTGAAATTGGAAGTCAATTTGGATAAAATTGAAGAAATCTTGATAAAATTCGGATAAAATTTGGAAACAATTTGAATACAATTCAGATAAAATAGAGGAAAATTGAACAAATTTTGATAAAATCACAGAAGTTTGAAGAAATATGGATAAAATGGAAGAAATTTGAAAAAATCTTGATAAAATCGAAGAAATTTGAAGACCATTTGAATCAAATTGAAATTTGAAGACAATTCAGATAAACTTGAAGAAATTCCAAGACAATTGGGATAAGATTGAAGAAAACTCAACTCCAAGAAAACCTCAGAGCAAACCGGGACAAACCAGACTGTTTTCCTTGGAGAGGACCCCAATAACCACCTCATCCAACCACCCAAGCACCTCAGGGCTGCCCAAAACTCGGTCTATCCCAGAATCCCAGCCTGGTTTGGGTTGGAAGGGCCCTTAAAGCTCCTCCAGTTCCAAGCCCCTGCCACGGGCTGCAGGTTTCCTGGAGCCCCTTTAGGCCCTGGAGCTGCTCTAAGGTCTCCCCTTGAGGAGCCTTCTCTTCTCCAGGTGCCCCAGCCCAGCTCTCTCAGCCTGGCTCCGTGGCAGAGCTGCTCCAGCCCCTGCTCATCCTCACGGCCTCCTCTGGGCTTGCTCCATCACCAACACCCACCAGGTCCTGCGTCCTCAGCCCATTCAACCACCAATTTGGGGGCTGTCAAACTGATAGTTGCCACGTGTCGAGAACACGATTAACCCAAAACTCAAGCTCTGAGGAGCAGCACCCACAGCCCTTCCTCCACCCAGGGCCACCGGGGGAAGAGCCCAGTGGCTCCCAGTGCCACGGCAGAGCTTACCTGGCTCCCATACTGGTGCAGGCTCTCGAAGGCCACCCTCTTGGCCAGCGAGATGCAGGCGATGCGCCGGGGTTGGGTACAAGCCACGTGGCTGTAACCGGCCGCCAGCAAGAACTGAGGCACCTGAGTGGACTTCCCACAACCGGTGTCCCCAGCGACCACCACCACTTGGTGCTGAGCCACGGCGCGCAGGAGCCGGTCCCGGTATCGGGCTATGGGAAGAGCAGCCCGTTCCCGTTGGAGTTTGAGCAGTTTGGAGAAGCTTTGCTTCTGGGTGAAGTCCAGGTAGTGCAGCAGAGCGCAGCGGAATTCCCAGCGGCGTTCCTGCGGGACACCAGCATCCCGGCACCGGGATCCCCACAGCGCGTTCTCCACGTCGGGGCTCAGCACCGAGAGGTTGATGCGGTAGCGGGGGTCGTAGTGGGGGGGCAGGTTGAGGTGAGGGGTGGATGTGGGGGGCTCTGCCCCATCAGGGGGGGCTGGGGCTGGTTCTCGTCCCGGTTTCTGGCTCTGGAAGCGCCGGAGCCGCTCGAAGAAAGCCCAGAAGTTGGGAATCTCCTGGGAGCTGATGGGATCCTGCTCACGGAAGTAGAGCTCCTCCAGCCGGCGCTGTGTGCTGGGACAGTCCCAATCCCATTGGGAAGGGGAAGGATCCCGCTCCCGCCGCCGGGATCTGCTCTCCTTCTCCCGAGGCATCGCTGCGGTTGGAGCCGGAGCCGGTCACCTGTGCCAAGAGCATGGATGGGGTGAAATGGGGGTCCCCTCAGAGCCCCCCCACGCCCAGACCCGGCCCCTCAGGGCCCCCCCCCACCCAGACCCGGTCCCTCAGGGCCTCCCCACGGCCAGACCCGGGCCCTCAGAGTCCCCCCACACCCGGAGCCGGCCCCTCAGGGCCCCCTACACCCAGACCCGGCCCCTCAGGGCCCCCCCATACCCAGACCCGGCCTCTCAGAGCCCCCCCGCACCCAGACCCGGTCCCTCAGGGCCACCCCGCACCCAGACCCGGCCCCTCAGGACCCCCCACGGCCAGACCTGGGCCCTCAGGACCCCCCACGGCCAGACCCGGCCCCTCAGAGCCCCCCCACGGCCAGACCCGGCCACTCAGGGCCCCCCCACACCCAGACCCGGTCCCTCAGAGCCCCCCCACACCCAGACCCGGCCTCTCAGGGCCCCCCCCCGGCCAGACCCGGTCCCTCAGAGCCCCCCCACACCCAGACCCGGCCCCTCAGGGCCCCCCCACACCCAGACCCGGCCTCTCAGAGCCCCCCACACTCAGATCCGGTCCCTCAGGACCCCCCACGGCCAGACCCGGCCACTCAGGGCCCCCCCACACCCAGACCCGGTCCCTCAGAGCCCCCCCACACCCAGACCCGGCCCCTCAGGGCCCCCCCACGGCCAGACCCGGTCCCTCAGAGCCCCCCCACACCCAGACCCGGCCCCTCAGGGCCCCCTACACCCAGACCCGGCCCCTCAGGGCCCCCCCCCGGCCAGACCCGGCCCCTCAGGGCCCCCCCACGGCCAGACCCGGCCCCTCAGGGCCCCCCCACGGCCAGACCCGGCCCCTCACCCGCTCCGGTCCCTCAGGGCCCCCCCATACCCAGACCCGGTTCCTCACCCGCTCCGCTCCCTCCGCCGGCCCCGAGGCCGCTCCCGCCGGGCCCGGCCTGCTCCGCGGCCGGAACGCACGGACAGGAAGCAACGCCAGGGCGCCAGGGGGCGGGGCGAGGGGCGGGGCGAGGGGCGGGGCTTCCCGGAGCTGCCCGTCCCCGTGTTCCCCCGTGTCCCCCCGTGTCCCCCCGTGTCCCCCCTGTCCCCGTGTCCCCAATGTCCTCATGTCCTCCCATGTCCCATGACTCCATGTCCCTGATGTCCTGTGCCCCGCCATGTCCCATGTACCCCTGTCCCCCCATGTCCCCCCATGTCCTTTTGTCCCCCCATGTCCCCCCATGTCCTTTTGTCCCCCCATATCCCATGCCTCCACGTCCTCCCGTGTCCCCCCGTGTCCCCAACGTCCTTATGTCCCAATGTGCCCGATATCCCCATGTCCCCCCATGTTCCCAATGTTTCCCCATGTCTCCATGTACCCCCACATCCCTATATCCCAAATGGGTCTATGTCACTCCATGTCTCCCTTGTCCCCATATCCTCTTGTCCCCATGCGCCCCATGTGTCCCCATGTCCCCAGTGTTCTCCCCTGTCCCCTGATCCCCATGTCCCCTGCAGTCCCTGCTGCCCCCCCATCCCTGTCACACCCAGCCCCAACCATCCCCGTTGCCCCCAATTGCCCCCATTGCGTCCAACTGTCCCCTCCATCCCCAACCATCCCCATTGTGTCCAACTGTCCCCTCCATCCCCAACCATCCCCACTGATGTCCAACTGTCCCCTCCATCCCCAACCATCCCCATTGTGTCCAACTGTCCCCTCCATCCCCAACCATCCCCATTGTGTCCAACTGTCCCCTCCATCCCCAACCATCCCCACTGATGTCCAACTGTCCCCTCCATCCCCAACCATCCCCGTTGTGTCCAACTGTCCCCTCCATCCCCAACCATCCCCATTGATGTCCAACTGTCCCCTCCATCCCCAACCATCTCCACTGAGGTGAAACCACCCCCTGGGGCTGATCCCACCACCCATGGCAAGGACCTTCTGGAGCAGGGACGGAAACGCCGCAGCCCCGGTTGCGTCACCACAAGCTCCAGAGTGACCAAAGCAGCAGAAACATTGCTCAATAACCCACCAAAAAGCAGAACCAAGGCTCAGGGGCCTGCTCAAGGCTTGGTGGAGCTTCAAGGTTTATTGGTGGTGGATCTTAGATGTAGGGCTGGAACGTAGAACAGCTCCTATGGGGCTGACAGCAGGTTGGAGCTGGACATAGGGGCCATTCCGAGGCTGGAGGAGCAGGAAAACATGGTGTTGGGTGCAAGGACAAGGGCCTCATGCTGCTGGCAGGCCACCAAGGGGGGGAGGAGGTCCCCACGGCACACACAACGTGGGGCAGCTGGTGAGGAAAGGGGGCAAAGGAGACATCATCATCTCTGCATGGCCTCAAGCAACACAACTGATGTTCCACCTCATTTTGGGCTCACACCATGGTGCTGACGCTGTTGTCCTCCGCAGTGGACTTGGTCTTGGCCCTGCTGTCACCCGTGGTGCTGGTGGGCTCGTCGCTCAGCACTCCCCGCAGCACAGCCCGCCACGACTGCCAGAACCTGGCCTTGAAGTCCTGCCCCATCACCACGTAGATGATGGGGTTGATGCAACTGTTGATGTAGGCGATGCCGGCCACGATGGGATCCGCATCCAAAGCACCCTTGAACAAGGCGCTGCGCGGGTGGGAGGAAGCCAGGATCAAGCCCACGGCGTGGTAGGGCAGCCAGCACACGAAGAAGCTGACGATGACCACCAAGATGAGCTTTGTGGCCCTTTGCGAGCGGGTGAAGCCCTTGCTGTGGACGCGCGCCAGCAGCAAGCCATAACAAGCCGTGATGACCACGAAGGGCACCACGAAGCCGAAGACAAAGCGGACGCTGGCGGTGACCAGCTCGGTGACGCGCTGGTGGCACCCGACGGCCGAGTAGTCCAGGACACACGTGGTCTTGAGGGCGAAGGCGTCGTGGCGCGTGGTGCGGAAGATGAAGGAGGGCAGGGTGAGGAGGGCGGCCAAGCCCCAGGCAGCCGCGCACGCCCCACACGCCAGCGCCGGGCGCCGGTGGTTGTGGCACCACACGGGGCGGGTGACCAGGGCGCAGCGGTCGGCGCTGATGGCCGTAAGGAGCAGGACGCTGGCGAACATGTTGAGCACGGTGAGGGAAGGCAGGAGCTTGCAGGCAAAGCGCCCCAAAGGCCAGTGGTGGTCCCAAGCCAGCGGCAGCGCCAGGAAGGGCAGCGCGAGGCAGCACAAGAGGTCGGCCACCGAGAGGTTGAGGAACCAGACGCCGTTGACCGTGCGCCGAAGCTCAAAAGCCGTCACCCAAATGACGGCCCCGTTGCCCAGGACGCCAAGGAGGAAGATGAGGGCGTAAAGGGCCAGCACGGCGCGGTAGCTGTGCGGGACCGTGTAGTCGTCCAGGTCGTATATGGAGTAGTCATCCCAGATGGAGTCGTTGTAGGTGTAGTTGGCCATGGAGAAGTCCATCCTCAAGCTCCCGGCCTAGAAAGCACCCATCATTAGGTCATTATGGGTTGAACGGACCTTCATGATCACCTTCAGTGACCATCTAAGCCACTCCCCGCACCATGGGCAGGGGCATCTTCACTAGACCAAGGTGCTCAAAGCCCCATATATCATGTCCCACAATGGGTTTTGGGTTGAAAGGACCTTCAATGATCATCTAATCCACCCCCCGCACCATGGGCAGGGGCATCTTACCTAGGCCAAGGTGCTCAAAGCCCCATATATCATGTCCCACAATGGGTTTTGGGTTGAAAGGACCTTCAATGATCATCTAATCCACCCCCCGCACCATGGGCAGGGGCATCTTACCTAGACCAAGGTGCTCAAAGCCCCATATATCATGTCCCACAATGGGTTTTGGGTTGAAAGGACCTTCAATGATCATCTAATCCACCCCCCGCACCATGGGCAGGGGCATCTTACCTAGACCAAGGTGCTCAAAGCCCCATATATCATGTCCCACAATGGGTTTTGGGTTGAAAGGACCTTCAATGATCATCTAATCCACCCCCCGCACCATGGGCAGGGGCATCTTACCTAGGCCAAGGTGCTCAAAGTCCCATATATCATGTCCCACAATGGGTTTTGGGTTGAAAGGACCTTCAATGATCATCTAATCCACCCCCCGCGCCATGGGCAGGGGCATCTTACCTAGGCCAAGGTGCTCAAAGCCCCATATATCATGTCCCACAATGGGTTTTGGGTTGAAAGGACCTTCAATGATCATCTAATCCACCCCCCGCACCATGGGCAGGGGCATCTTACCTAGACCAAGGTGCTCAAAGCCCCATATATCATGTCCCACAATGGGTTTTGGGTTGAAAGGACCTTCAATGATCATCCATGGGCAGGAGCATCTTCAGCAGACGAAGGTGCTCAAAGCCCCACACTGGGTTTTGGGTTGAAAGGACTTTCAAAGATGATCCAGTGCAACCTCCTATGATGGGTTGGTTCAAAGCCCCGTCCAACCTGGAGATGGGGCATCCCCACAACAGGTCTCTCCCCTTGCGGAAGCTCCTCCAAAGCAGCGCCACGAGATGCTCCTCAATGTGTGGCACTGGCCCCTTGGCCCTGCCCATGGTCCCCCTATGGTCTCCATGGCCACCAGGAAGTCGGCATTGCCCCACTTCCTCGCCCCACTTCCCCCCGGAGCCACGGCCTCATGGCGCAAGAGCTCGGATGAGGAAACACCAAAGGAGCTTCAGCTCCGGCGCCTTCTGCGGCAGCAGGGAGGGGCCCATGGGGATGAGCTGGGATCAGATCCCAAAGGACAAAGATCGCGATTAGATCCCAAAGCACCAAAGTGGGGATGGGGGAAGGCGGGAGGAGGAGGAGGAAACCCCAGGGCAGGTTTGGGAATGCTCCAGCGATCCAGAGCATGAGAAGAGACCATCACCACCCATCGCCAATCATCATTATCATCACCCAGCACCACCCATCACCAATCATCATTAACCATCATCACCCAGCACCACCCAGCACCACCCTCCTGCCCTCAATGGGGAAGATCTAGCCCAGAGAATCCCTGATGGGGATGGGATGGATGGAGAGCCCCGAATCCCACCTTATCCCACTGTTCCATCCCAGCAAACCCACTGCATTCCCTCACCTGCGTCCCAGCGCTGCAGCCCGGTGCGGTCCCGACCGGCTTTTATATGGCCCCGGCCAAGGGGAAGGAAAAGGAGGAGCAACAAGAAGAGATCGGCCCCAAACTGCCGTTTGGGGGGGGGGGGAAGTGGGGCTGGGAAAGCTCCGGATCCCGATGGAATGAGGGGGGGGATCCCGGATGGACACCCTGACACGGGGGGATGATCCCACCCCATGATCCCAGGGGATACCACCAGGGAATGCTGCTCCTTACTGAGTGTCCCCACTGGTCCCAGGGGGGGACAGGGAGGAGCAGGAAGGCTCCAATGCCCCAAAACCTCCTCCAGAGTCCCAAAACGCCTCATTTCACCCCAGAAAACAGGAGGCCCCCCAAGACGCAACAAGCGGATTCCCATTGACAGGACCCCCCCTGCCCCAGCTTCCCAGGCATGGAGCTAAAGGGGCAGCCCCATGAGCTAAAAGGGGAACCCGAGGGCTAAAGGGGAACCCGGAGCTAAAGGGGGACCTGGATCTAACGGGGGGACCCCAGGAGCTAAAGAGGGACCTGGATCTAAAAGGGGGACCCCAGGAGCTAAAGAGGGACCTGGATCTAAAGGGGGGACCCCAGGAGCTAAAGGAAGGATCCCAGGAGCTAAAGGGGGACCTGAAGCTAAAGGGGGACCCAGGGGCTAAAAGGGGGGATCCAGAAGCTAAAGGGGGGACCTGGCGCTAAAGGAGAACCCCAGGGGCTAAAGGGGGGAGCCAGGAGCTTAAGGGGGGGTCCTCGGGGCTAAAGGGGCACCCAGGAGCTAAAGGGGGACCTGGAGCTAAAGGAGACCCCAGAGCTAAAGGGGGGACCTGGGATCTAAAGGGGGGGTCCCCGGAGCTAAAGGGGGACCCCACGGTTCCCCAGATCACGGCTCCAGCCCGGAGCTGTTGTAGACGTTTATTAACAAAGAACTGGGGTGTCCCCCCCCCCCCGCACCTGGCTCCGGGGCACGGGCCAGGATCGGGGGTGTCCGTGTCGCCCCCCCGGCGGGTCCAGCACAGCCGGAGCCCCCAGAGCCCCTTTGGAACCTTCAATGACCGACGGCGCATCCCGGCTCCAGCGCCGGCACCGCAGCTTCCCGAGGGATGTGGGGGGGAGCGGGGGGGGGGTCTTCCCTCCCTCCCTCCCTCCTTCCCGGTGCTTCCTGAGGCTCCCAGTGTCCAGGTGCTGCCGGGATCACGGCGGGAGCGAGCCCGGGGCCGGAGCGGCCGCTCGGGGCCGGCGGAGAGCCTGGTGGTCCTGGGGGGAGAGCGGGAGTGAGGGGGGGCGGGAATGGGAATGGGGGGAAGGGGAAAAGGAAAGAGGAGAAAAGGAAAAGGAAAGGGAAAGGGGGAAGGAGAAAGGGAATGAGACAGGAAATGAGAGGAAGGGGAATGGAAAGAGGAAGAGGAGGGAGGGAAAGAGGGAAAGAAGGGAAAGGGGAAAAGGGAAGAGGGGAAGGAAAAACGGAAGGAGAAAGGGAAAGAGAAGAAGAAAGGGAATGAGGGGAAGGGGAATGGGAGGAGGAGAAGGAAGGGAATAAGAGAAGGAATGAGGGGGGGAATGAGGGGAAGGAGAATAGGAAAGGGGAGGAGGAAGAGAAAGGCAACGAGGGAAAAGGAGAACGGGAATGAGGAGAAACAGAATGAGGATGAGAATGAAGCTGCTGTCCCCATTCCCAGCCTGCCCCCCCATGGGCAGTGTGGGGCTGTGGGGTTCGATTCTACCCCGTGCTCCCAATTTTCCAAGCCTGGAGCATTATCCCAAGCCCACAACCTTCCCCCCGCTCTGCTCCTCCGGGGCAGGACAGACAGACGGACACACCGGGACACAGCGGGAGCCGCGGCACCCGCCACCCCGGGGAGCTCCAGGGAACCACCACCGGATGCCAGGGAAATACCGGGAGCGAGAGGCGGCAGCTCCGGGTGTTGTGCAGGAGGAGGCAGTCTGTCAGCGGGAGCGCCGGGAAGCAGAGGAGGGAGGACAGACAGACAGACAGAGCCCCACGGCGGGCGCGGGACCCGCTAGTGCCCGGCCGGAGGTGGCGAGTGCTTACGGAAACGCACCCGGTGGAAGTCCGTGATCTCCACGGTGCCGGGCGCCGGATCCAGGGCTTCTGGGCACGGAAACAGGGAATGAAGAGGGCTCCGACCCCCCCCATCCCACCAATGGACCCCCCTTTAGCTCCAGGTCCCTCTTTAGCTCTGGGGTCCCCTTTAACTCCGGGGTCCCCCTTTAGCTCCGGGTCCCCTCTTTAGCTCCGGGTCCCCACTTTAGCCCCTGGGTCCTCCTTTAGCTCCAGGTCCCCCCTTTAGTTCTGGGCTCCCCTTTAGCCTCTGGGTCCCCCTTTAGCCTCTGGGTCCCCCTTTAGCTCCAGGGTCCTCCCTTTAGCTCTGGGGTCCCCCCTTTAGCCTCTGGGTCCTCCTTTAGCCTCTGGGTCCCCCTTTAACTCCGGGGTCCCCCCTTTAGCCTCTGGGTCCCCCTTTAGCTCCAGGGTCCTCCCTTTAGCTCTGGGGTCCCCCCTTTAGCTCCAGGTCCCCCTTTAGCTCCAGGGTCCTCCCTTTAGCTCTGGGTCCCCTCTTTACCTCCGGGTCCCCACTTTAGCCCCTGGGTCCTCCTTTAGCTCCAGGTCCCCCCTTTAATTCTGGGCTCCCCTTTAGCCTCTGGGTCCCCCTTTAGTCTCTGGGTCCTCCTTTAGCTCCAGGTCCCCCCTTTAGTTCTGGGCTCCCCTTTAGCCTCTGGGTCCCCCTTTAGCTCCAGGGTCCTCCCTTTAGCTCTGGGGTCCCCCCTTTAGCTCCGGGGTCCCCCCTTTAGCTCCACGTCCCCCCTTTAGTTCTGGGCTCCCCTTTAGCTCTGGGGTCCCCCCTTTAGCTCTGGGTCCCCCTTTAGCTCCAGGGTCCTCCCTTTAGCTCTGGGGTCCCCCCTTTAGCCTCTGGGTCCCCCTTTAGCCTCTGGGTCCCCCTTTAGCCTCTGGGTCCTCCCTTTAGCTCTGGGGTCCCCCCTTTAGCTCCAGATCCCCCTTTAGTTCCAGGTCCCCCCTTTAGCTCCAGGGTCCCCCCTTTAGCTCCGGGTCCCCCCCTTTAGATCTGGAGTCCCCTCAGCACCTCTTATCTCATCCTCCGCCTCCTGCTCCGCGTCGAGCCTCACTTCATCCCTCTGGGGGGACTCCAGGGGGCTCAGCCCTATAAGGGGGGAGACCAGGGTGAAGCTCCCTTGTTCCCCCATATCCCAGCTCTAGTGCCCCCCACTTGGGGATGGGGGGCACATGCGGGTCCTGCCCCATTGCGGGCGGGGGGTGGCGCTGGGGTTTGGGGGACGCACTGGGGGGTGCTTCCTCCTTGTTCAGTGACCCTGTGCTGCCGTCGTCCTCCTCCTCCTCCTCCTCTTCCTCCTCCTCCTCGCTGCCATCTTCATCCTCATCCTCTTCGCTGACATCCTCCCATTGCTCTTCCTCCTCCTCCTCCTCCTCCTCCTCCTCGGGGGTCAGGGAATGGGGGGGCTCCAGGGGGGGCTCGGTTGGTGTTTCCTCTGTCTATGGGCATTCAGAGTGAGAGTATCAGAGGGGTACCGGGGTGGGGGTACCCAGAGGGTGTTGGGGTATCAGGACACTGGGGGGGGGGGGGGGGTGTCAGGGGGATATTGGGGTACCAAAGGGGTATTAGGGTACCAGGGCACTGGGGTGGGGGGCATTGGGTGGGGGGCACCAGAGGGGTATTGGGGTACCAGAGGGGCATTGGGGTGGGGGGCACCAGAGGGGTATTGGGATACCAGGGGGGTACCAGCATGGGGGGCACCAGACGGGTATAGGGATGGGGGTACTAGAGGGGTGTCAGGGTATTGGGGTACCACAGGAGTATTGGGGTGCGGGGCACCAGGGCAAGGGGCATCAGGGGAGTATCAGGGTGGGGGCACCAGAGGGGTATTGGTGTGGGGGGTACCGGGATGGGGGGTTTGGGGGTACCGGGATGCTCTGAGCCCCATTGCTTCACCTCCCAGCTCTCGGCCGCGGGCGCTGGCTCTGGCTCCTTCTCCTCCCAGCGGTTGTCGTGCATGCTGCAGGGGGAGATTCCAGCCGCTGGGAGACTCCACCGGGAACAGAGCCCCCGGAGCCCCCCCCCCACCTCGGGACACAACCGACCTGTAGGACTTGGCCCCGAGGCCCCGGCCCCGGCCCCGTGGCTTCTGCTGGGGCAGGAACTCGCCCAGGGTGGGGGGTTTGGGAGCCGGGCGCCGGAGCTCCTCCCTCGAGCCCGAGTCCCAGGCGGGAGCGGCCGCGGAGCCCTCCAGGAACCTGGAAACAAAGCGGGACACGGTGACACCGGGACACGGGTGGCAATGGGAGATGGGTGACACCGCGATGAAGGTAACAATGGGAAACGGGTGAGACCAGGATGCAGGTAACAATGGGAGAGGGGTGACACCGGGATGAAGGTAACAATGGGAAACGGGTGAGACCAGGATGCAGGTAACAATGGGAGAGGGGTGACACCAGGATGAAGGTGACAATGGGAAACGGGTGAGACCAGGATGCAGGTAACAATGGGAGAGGGGTGACACCGGGATGCAGGTAACAATGGGAGAGGGGTGACACCGGGATGAAGGTGACAATGGGAAACGGGTGAGACCAGGATGCAGGTAACAATGGGAGAGGGGTGACACCAGGATGAAGGTGACAATGGGAAACGGGTGAGACCAGGATGCAGGTAACAATGGGAGAGGGGTGACACCAGGAGACAGGTGACAATGGGAGACAGGTGACAACAGGACATGGGTGACAACTGGAGATGGGTGATAGCGATCGATGGGCGACAATGGGAAACAAGGGGAGATGAGTGACACTGAGACAAGGGCAACAATGGGAGAGGGGTGACACCAGGACATAGGTGATGCTAGGACAGGGGTGACACCAGGACAGGGGTGACACCGGGATAGGGGTGATGCTCAGACATGGATGACACTAGGACATGGGTAACAATGGGAGATGGGTGACACTGGAACAAAGGTGATGCTGGGACATGGGTGACAGTGGGAGACAGATGATGCTGGGACACGGGTGACAATGGGAGATGGGTGACACTGGGACAAAGGTGATGCTGGGACACAGATAACAATGGGAGATGGGTGACACTGGGACAAAGGTGATGCTGGGACATGGGTGACAGTGGGAGATGGGTGACAGTGGGACAAAGGTGATGCTGGGACATGGGTGACAGTGGGAGATGGGTGACACTGGGACAAAGGTGATGCTAGGACATGGGTGACAGTGGGAGATAGATAATGCTGGGACACGGGTGACAGTGGGAGATGGGTGACACTGCGACAAAGGTGATGCTAGGACATGGGTGACAGTGGGAGATAGATGATGCTGGGACATGGGTGACAATGGGAGATGGGTGACACTGGGATAAAGGTGATGCTGGGACATGGGTGACAGTGGGAGATAGATGATGCTGGGACACGGGTGACAATGGGAGAAGGGTGACACTGGGACAAAGGTGATGCTCGGACATGGGTGACAGTGGGAGACAGATGATGCTGGGACATGGGTGACAATGGGAGATGGGTGACAATGGGACGAAGGTGATGCTGGGACATGGGTGACAATGGGAGATGGGTGACAATGGGACGAAGGTGATGCTGGGACATGGGTGACAATGGGACACGGGCGACGCCGGGACACGGATAACACCATCCCATTCCCTACATGCTGTCGGACTTCTCGGCGTCCCACTCGCGCCGCCACTGCCCGCCGGGCTTGCGGTGCCGCGCCACCCGCTCCCGGTCGATGCGCTCCCGCTCCTGCTTCCAGCGCAGGTACTCGGCGCGCTCCCGGCCCGTCATGGACAGCGTCATGTCCCCGGCGCCCGCGTGGCGGCCCTGGGCAGCAGGACAGGCTCGGATCCCATGGGAACAGCCCCGGGAATGGCGCGGGGGGGTGATGGGGACACACGTACGGGGCTCGGCCACATCCGGTCCCGCTCCATCCCTGTCTTGACCTTATCGAAGTCTGGCCCCCCCCAGTTGCGGCCGTGGCGGCGGCTCCCATCCCTCCGGTCGGAATCCTGGGATGGGCCCGAGCGGCGAGGGTCGTCCAGGAAGTTCCGCACCGGGTTCTTCTCCGGGAGCCCGTCCTGGGGGAGAGAAGGAAAGGGGAGGGAAAGGGGAGGGAAAGGGGAGGGAAAGGGGAGGGAAAGGGGAGGGAAAGGGGAGGGAAAGGGGAGGGAAAGGGGAGGGAAAGGGGAGGGAAAGGGGAGGGAAAGGGGAGGGAAAGGGGAGGGAAAGGGGAGGGAAAGGGGAGGGAAAGGGGAGGGAAAGGGGAGGGAAAGGGGAGGGAAAGGGGAGGGAAAGGGGAGGGAAAGGGGAGGGAAAGGGGAGGGAAAGGGGAGGGAAAGGGGAGGGAAAGGGGAGGGAAAGGGGAGGGAAAGGGGAGGGAAAGGCCCCCCCCCCCCGCTCACCCTCTGGCTCTGCTCGTACTCCGCGATCTTCTCCATCTCCTCATTCATGCGCTCGATGTTCTGGCGCCGGCGCTGCTCCCACTGCAGCACCCCGAAACCCCCCCTTTGTACCCCAAAACGCAACCAGAAGCACCCCAAAACCCCTCTTTGCACCCCAAACCCACCCTTTGCACCCCAAAACCTACCCAGAGGCACCCCAAAACCTACCCAGAGGCACCCCAAAACCCCACCAGCTGCACCCCCAAACCCTGCCGCCCCCCCCCCCCCCAAGCACCCACCTTGGAGGCCTGGCTGGGGCCGGCGCTGCCCCTCGCCACCAGTTTGACCAGTCCCCGGCCCCGCGGCCGCCAGTCCCCGGCGCTGGGCCCGGCCCCCTCCCAAGCGGGGTCACCGGGGGGGTGTCCCCGGGGGGGGCGGCCGCTGGGACGGGGCCCGGGGGGCCTGGAGCCGCGGCCGAGCCGGGGGGCCCCCGGCGGCTTCTTCTCTTTCCCCGGGCGCTGCTCCTGCACCGGGGCAGGCGGGGGACAATGCGGGGGGGGGGGGGGGGTCAGTAGGACACCCCCCACACACACACCTGGGGGGTCCCCAATGTCCCCAACTCACCTGGGTGGCACCGGAGGGGTCCCGAGCCCGGTGCAGGGTGGTCACTGCCACCCCCTCCTGCTCAGCCTTCTTGCGGTCCTCCTCGATCTCCTGTTGGGATGCGGGAGGCGGGGATGAGGCGGGATGCGGTGGGATGCAGGGATGAAGGCGGGATGTGGCGGGATGCAGGAATACAAGCGGGATGCAGGGATGATTTGGGATGCAGGGATGAAGGTGGGAGGCAGGAATACAGGCAGGATGCAGGGATGATTTGAGATGCAGGGATGAAGGCAGGATGCAGGGATGAAGGCAGGATACAGGGATGATTTGGGATGCAGGGATGATTTGGGATGCAGGGATGAAGGCAGGATGCAGGGATGAAGGCAGGATGCAGGCAGGAGGCAGCGATGATTTGGGATGCAAGGATGATTTGGGATGCAGGGATGATTTGGGATGCAGGGATGAAGGCGGGATAAACCCCCCCCAAACCACATTCCTATGTGCATTTTGTGGGGGTGAAGGATGGGATGAATCCAACCGATGCCCTCCTTGCACCACACGGAGCCCCTGCCCGCCTGGAGCCAGAGATTCATGGGATGCCGGGATCGGGGAGGCTGGAAGAGGCAACCTTTGGCTGGATAAACTCTTCCCAACATCCCACCTGGATGGGACCGAGCGCACCTGGTACCGCCGGATGATGGCCTCGTTCTTCCTGCGCAGCGCCGCGATGCGCCGGTCCAGCTCCGCGTCCTTCTCCTCCTTCGAGCGCAGGTCCAGCGCCGCCGACTGCCGGGAGCGGAGCGGGATGAGAGCGGGGAACGGAGCCACGGACCCGAACCGGAGCCACCGAGCCCGAACAGGAGCCACGGACCCAAACCGGAGCCACCGAGCCCGAACCGGAGCCACGGACCCAAACCGGAGCCACCGAGCCCGAACCGGAGCCACCCGAGCCCGAACCGGAGCCACCCGAACCGGAGCCACGGACCCAAACCGGAGCCACGGACCCAAACCGGAGCCACCCGAGCCCGAACCGGAGCCACGGACCTAAACCGGAGCCACCCGAGCCCGAACCGGAGCCACCCGAACCGGAGCCACGGACCCAAACCGGAGCCACTGAGCCCGAACCGGAGCCACGGACCCAAACCGGAGCCACCGAGCCCGAACCGGAGCCACCCGAGCCCGAACCGGAGCCGCCCGAACCCGAACCGGAGCCACACGAGCCCGAACCGGCCTCACCATGGTCGCGGTAACGGCGGCCGGACGGGACCGGGCCGCGACCCGCTCGTACCGGCTGTACCCGCCCCTCCGTCCCGCGCGTCAGCGCATGTTCCGGTTCCGGTACGGGCCAGGCGGGAGAGCAGGGCATTAAAAGGGCGATGGGGAGGGAGAGGTGGGGCCCACCGTGGGGCTGGCGGGGCGGAGCGGCGCCCGAGTCACCCCCGTGTCCCCACTCGTGTCCCCCCCCGTGTCCCCCTTCGTGTCCGTGTGTCCCCTGTGTCCCCCCATATCCCCATGTCCCCCCATATCCCCATGTCCCCCCATATCCTCATGTCCCCCCATATCCCCGTGTCCTCCATGTCCCCCCATATCCCTATGTCCCCTAATGTCTCCCCATCTCCCCATGTCCCCCATATCCCCGTGTCGCCCCATGTCCCCCCATGTCCCTCTCTCCACACGTGTGTCGTGTGTCGTTGTCCCCCTCCCAACTTTTTCCCGCCGCGGTGGGCGTGGCCTCGCCGCCCCGTCCCTCTCCCCCCTTCCGCGGGGGGCGTGGCTCCGCCTCGGCCACGCCCCCCGCCTGTCTCCATGGCAGCTGCGGCTCTGGCCGCGGCCGCGCCACCCGATTGGCTGAGCCGCGCCGGGCGCGTGGCGCCGGGGGGCGGGGCCAAGGGGCGGCGGGAGCGAGAGTGGGGACACGGGGGGGGGCGTGGAGGGACCTATAGAGGGACCTATAGAGACCCATAGAGACCCATAGAGGGACCTATAGAGACCCATAGAGACCCACAGAGACCCATAGAGACACCTACGGAGGGACCTGTAGAGGTACCCATAGAGGGACCTATGGAGGGACTTATGTTGGGACCTACATAGAGACTCATAGAGACGCATAGAGGAACCTATAGTAGTAACTATAGCTGCACCTATAGCGGTACCTGCAGGCGCATCTATGATGGTACCTATAGTGGTACCTGCAGGTGCACCTATAGTGGTACCTGTAGGGGTACCTACAGCTGTACCTATAGCCGCACCTACAGCCAGACCTATAGAAGTAGCCACAGAGTACCTACACCCACAGTGGTGCTTATAGAGCTGCTCCTACACCGATACCCACAGCCGTTACCTATAGCAGTGTCCACCGTGCTGCCTGTAGGGTCACCCATAGACAGGGTCACCCATCGATAGGGTCACCCATAGGGTTTTCCATAGGGTGATCCACAGGGTTATATATAGGGTTATCTATAGGGCTTCCATAGGGTTATCTCTATGGTTTTCTATAGGGTTATCTATAGGGATATCTATATGGTTATCTATAGCGCTATCCATAGAGTTATCTACAGGGTTATTTATAGAGTTATTTGTAGCATTATCTATAGGGTTATCTATGGGGCTATCCATAGGCTTATCCATAGGGTCACTATAATATTATCCATAGGGTTATCCATAGGGTTATCTATGGGGCTATCCATAGGACTATCTGTAGGGTTATCTATGGGGTTATCCATAGGGCTATCCATAGGGTTATCTATTGGGTTATCTATAGGGTTATCCATAGGGTTATCTATATGGTTATCTATGGGCCTATCCATATGGTTATCTATAGTGCTATCTATAGGGCTGCCCATAGGGATATCCATAGGGCTATCTATAGGGCTATCCATAGGGCTATCCGTAGGGTTTCCATAAGGCTATCTATAGGGCTATCCCTAGGGTCACTATAGGGCTATCTATGGGTCTATCCATAGGTTTATCCATAGGTTTTCCATAGGTTTGTCCGTGGGGTTCCCGCACTGTCGCGCTCTCCGCTGGATACAGGGGCCGCCGCGGGCGCTGATTGGCTGCGGCGGAGGCGGCTCCGTCCTATCAGAGCGCGGCGGCGGCAGCGGCGCGAGGGGAGGGGAGGGGGGAGGCCGGAGGGCGCGGGGGGGGGGGTGGTGGTGGTGGTGTAGTGGTGTCCGAGGTCAAAGGTCAAAGGTCAGGATTAGGGGTCCCGGTGTCTTGGTGGGGGGGGTCGGGTCGGTCCCATTTGGGGGTCCCGGGAGGGGGTTCCCGGCGGGGGGGGGGCGGGGCCTGGTTGGACCCTTCCCGCTGTTACCGGGCGGCGGCGGCGGCGAAACCTGCCCTGGAAACGGCGGGAAACGGGGGGGGGGGAGGGGCGCCCCCCCATCTCCCCCCCCCAACATCCCCCCCCCCCCCCGGGTCCTCGTTGGTCGCCGCCGCCACAAGCCCGAACTTGTTCGGGGGGGGGGGGTCTGGGGGGGGTGGTAGGGGCGTGTCGGTGACGTCACAGAGGGGCGGGGCCGCGCCCCGAGCGGGCAGCACAGACCGAGCCGGTGCCGGCGCGACCGCGCGGTTCATGCGGCTGAGGTGAGTGCGGGACGGGGCGCCCCATAGACACCCCATAACTGCCCCACAGCACCCCATAGACACCTCATAGCTGCCCCATAGACACCCCATAGCGCCCCATAGCTGCCCCATGGCACCCCCTAACTGTCCTATAGACACCCCATAGCACCCCATAACTGCCCCATAACCAGCCTATAGCCACCCCATAAACACCCCAATAACCACCCCATAACCACCCCCCAAACACCCCATAACCGCCCCATAAACACCCCCCCCACCCGCCCGTGGGGCAGCACGTGGGGGGGGCAGCAGGAGGGCGCGGCGGGGATCGAGGGTCACTCGTGGCGGGGGGGGGGGGTGTGGGTGTCCCCCGGTCTCCTCGTTCCCTCCGGTCCCGTTTCCCCTGTACCCGTTGTCCTGTTCCCGGTCCCATTCCCGCTCCCCCGTTCTCGTTCCCATTCCCGGTCCCGTTCGCGCTCCCATTCCCCCGTTCGCGTTCCCGGTCCTATTTCCCCGTTCCTCTTCCCGGTCCCGTTTCCATTCCTTTTCCCGGTCCCGCTCCCGATCCCGTTCCCAGTCCCTCTCCCAGTCCCAGTCCCTCTCCCAGTCCCGGTCCCGTTCCCAGTCCCGATCCCGGTCCCCCGTTCCCAGTCCCGGTCCCATGGTCCCATTCCCGGTCTCATTCCTCCGGTCCCGTTCCTCCCTCCCCGTTCCCATTCCCATTCCCATTCTCGATCCCGTTCCCCCTTCCCATCCGATTCCCATCCCCTTCCCATCCCTTTCCCGTCCCATTCCCGTCCCGCTCCCGCCGCCTCGGGCCGTGCCCGGTTTGTTTACAAACACGCCCGCTCCCTGGGGCGCCCCCTGGCGGGCGCGGCGCCCCCCGCACCCGCGTGTATTGGGGGGGGGGTCTAAGGAAGGGGGGGGGTGGTTTGGGGGTGGCCTCCCCCCCCCCCCATTGACACACACACACACCCCCCCCCCCGCAGAGCCCCCCGGCAGCCATGGCCAGACCGCTGCGGGAACGGAGCCCCCCCGCGCCCGCCCTGCCCGCCCCTGCCGCCTGCCTGCGCCGGGGGGGCCGCGGCGCCGTGTGCCCCCCCCGCGCCCCGCCGCTGAGCTGCGCGTGTCCCGGGGAGCCCCCCCCCGCCTGCGGCATCTTCCGCTGCGGGGCACGGGGGGGGGACCCCCCCGGCGCCACCCACAGCGGGCACGGTGAGTGCCTTTACCCATGGGGGGGTCCCGCTGCCCATGGGGGGGTCCCTCTATTCGTGGGAGGGGTCCTTTTACCCATAGGGAGGGTCCTTTTAGGTTGGGGGGGTCCCTTTACCCATGGGGGGGTTCCCTCTACCCTTAAGAGGGGGGTCCCTTTACCCATGTGGGGGGGTCCCTTTACTTGGGGGGGTTCCCTCTACCCTTAGGAGGGGAGTCCCTTTACCCGTAGGGGGGGTCCTTTTAGGTTGGGGGGGTCCCTTTACCCATAGGGGGATCCCTCTGCCCGTGGGGGGGGTCCCACTGCCCCTGTTACAGGTGACAAGTCAGAACATGCCCCCCCCCAATGTATTTGGGGGTTCCTATTGCTCCCCCCATACGCTGCCTACTCCTGACCCCCCCCCCCCCCCCCCCACTCTCTCCAGGCGAGTTCCCCCCCCCCGGCTGCCGGGGAGCACATGGGGCCCCCCCCCCCCAATGGTGGGGTCCGGGGGGGGGTCCCCAACGGGCGGGAGGTGGGCGCCCGCCTGCGCCGCCTCGGGGACGCCTTCCAGCGCCAGCACGAGCTGCAGGTGCGGGGGGGGCACCCCGAAACGGGGGGGGGGGGCACCCCGACACCACCCCCCATTGTCCCCAGTGTTATCCCCCTATTCCCAGTGTTATTCCCCCTCCTTTCTGCTCAAGGGAAAGGAAGGGGGGGCCCTAACTTGGGGGGGCACCCCAAAATTCCCACACACTCCCCCCCCCCCCCCATAGCCCCATTCCCAATGGGATCCTCCCTCCTTTCTGGTCACCAGAGGGAATGGGGGGGGGGGGGGGGGGGGCGGTTATTTGGGGGGGTTGTTATGGGGGGGCTGCTATTTGGGGGCTGTTATTGGGGGAGGCTGTTTTGGGGGGGGCAGGCACCCCAAACTGGGGAGGCTGTTATTTGCGGGGGGGGCACCCCAAAATCCGACATCTCCCCCTATTCCCGGTGTTCCTCCTATTCCCTCTTGCACACCACAGGGAAGGAGGGGGGTTGGTTTTGGGGGTGGGGAACCCCCATATTAACACTGCCCCCCCCTTGCAGCGGGAGCAGCGCGGTGGCGGCGGTGGCGTGTTTTGGGGTCCCCTCTGCCGCCTCATCTCACAGTTGTTGGGAGCCATCTACAACCTGCACGAGTAGGGCCCGGCCTGCACCCCAAAACTGCCGGGACCCCGGAACCTGGGTCCTACCTGCACCCCAAAACTGCTGGGACCCCGGAACCTGGGTCCTACCTGCACCCCAAAACTGCCAGGACCCCGGAACCTGGGTCCTACCTGCACCCCAAACCCTGGGTCCTACCTGCACCCCAAAACTGCTGGGACCCCAGAACCTGGGTCCTGCCTGCACCCCAACCCCTGCCTGTGTCCTGCCTGCACCCCAAACCCTACCAGCACCCCAAGGCTCAGGTCACCCCAAGGGGTGTCACTGCCCTCCCCCCCCCCAATTCCTATTTATTTAACTTATTGGGGTGCATTTTGGGGGCGGGGGGGGGGGGGGGCACTTCCAGGTGTCCCCCCCCCAGCCCCGGTGGGGGTGCAGGTGCTGTATATAGTGTATATGGGGCTGTATATAGGGTGTACAGTGTATATAGGGGTGTACAGATGGAGGGGTACATGGGGGGGGTGTATATAGGGGTGTACATGAAGACTGTATATAAGGGGTGTACATAGGGGTGTACATATGGGCTGTACATGGGTGTACATAGGGGCTGTATGTGGGGGCTGTATAGAGGGGGGTACCTATGGGGGTACATTTGGGGGGGGGCATTTGGGCTGTTCCTGGGTTTGTACCTTGGTTTCCAATAAACTGATTTGAAGGAGATGGGGGGGTAACGCACTTTGGGGGTACCCAGGGCTTGGGGGGCACTTTGGGGGTACACGGGGTTGTGTGGGGGGTGCAGTTTTGGTAGCAGGAGGTTTGGGGGTCCATAGGGTTTGGGGGGCCCTGAGGTTTGGGGGGCCCCAAGAAGTGGGGCTGAAGGGGTGGGGGTTTGGGGGGCCATGAGGCTTGGGGGGGGCCCTGAGATGTGGGGGCTCCATAAGGTTTGGGGCTGCAGCAGCGGGGAACCGTGGGCTTTGGGGGAGTCCCTGAGGTTTGGGGGGGGGGGGGGGGGCATGGGGTTTAGGTCTGCAGCATATGGGGGGGGCCATGAGGTTTGGGGTGTCCCATGGGGTGTGAGGCTGCAGCATTTGGGGTTGCCCCTGAGGTTTGGGGGGGTCCAGCATTAGCTCACCCCTTCCCCCCCCCCCCCCATTACAAACCACTTTCTACAAACCAGCTTTTATTAACCCAAACCCCGCCCCCCCAACCCGGGGTGTGGGGGGACCCCCCCATTGACCCCCCCTCACCCCGGGGTCCCCCCCCCCCCCCCCCGTGCTTAGGGGGGGCCCAGACACTCCACGGTGCCGTTGCCTCTGATGCCATCGAAGAAGAAGAAGTTGTTGTGGGGGGGGTCGCGCTGGGACAGGGCCTGGGGGGGGGGGGGAACACACACCCCCAGATTGGGGGGGTCAGGATTGGGCCCCCCCCCCCCCCAAAGGGGGATTTTGGGGACCAAGGGGGGGTCTGTGCCCTGTAGACCCCCCCAGAACCAGCCCATACCTTGACCACCTCCTGGCCCAGGACGCCTCCGACCACAGCACAGACCGGAGCCATCTCGGAGAAGCAGTAACTGGAATGGGAAGGATCCAATGGGAAAACCTTGGAATGGCACCAAGTGTGTCGTGTCCAACCCCCCTCCCCCCCCCCCATCTCCCCCAAAACACTGAGGGGCCCCCCCAAAAAGGAGCTTTGGTGCCTCCGCCCTGATAAAAATAAGCCTGTCCAAATGCCGGCTGGATGTGCCACATTCCCAGCGGGAAGCGTGTGGGGACATGCAGGAAGGGCTGGGAAGTCCCGGGACCCCCCCTCTCCGGGCTGGGGTTGAGGCCAGGACTCGGTGTCACCCCAAGGCCAAGTGTGGAGGGGATTCCTCTCCAGGTCAGGCACCGGAGAGGCCCTGGGGCAGGATGATCCCATGGGAATCATCGTCATTCCCACCTCACCTGACGAAGTCATCCGGCAGCACCTCAGCGCCCACCCCCAGCGCCTCCAGCACGTCGCTGCGGATCTGGAGCAGCAGCTTCGAGTCCTCAGCGTAGCTCTGGGGGGATGGATCCCGGCCGTTATCCGTCCGGAATTTCAGCAGCACTGGGACAAGGGAGGGAGCGGAGTCACCCCGCTGCTGGCAGCATTCCCAACGGCTCTGCCGGCATTGGGAGAAGCCCTTGGTCAAACCTTCAACTTGCTGCGTTTGGGAAAGCTCCGGGTGCTCCCAGCTCTTCCCAAGGGAAGAGGCAGGCTCTGGAATGCCATGGCATTCCCTGGATGTTGCCACCAAAAGCTTACAGCAAGGGACGCGAGCAGAGTCCCCAAAACCCCTCCAATCCAACCCAAAACCACTGGGATTCACCAGCAGATCTGAGCTCCCGTGGCCAGCCGGGAAGAGCAGCAGGAATGGGGAGCAGGGAATGGGAAGCAGGGAATGGGAAGCCGGGAATGGGACCCTCACCTTGGAGCAGGAAGTAATCCGGGGCCGTGCGTTTCAGCGCCGCTGCCGCCTTCTCCCCGCTCCAGTCCACGGCCAAAGCCTCCTTCAGGGGGCAGAAGACGAGGCGCTGCCAGGACACGGGATGAGAAGGATGCATGGAAAAGGCACCGGGTTTTCCCAAGGGGATGAGCCCAGGATCATCCTCAACTTCCTCATGGAACCATGGAATGATTTGGGTGGAAGGGACCTTCAAGCTCATCCAGTCCCAACCAACGGGCAGGGACACCTTCCATAGGGCAGGTTGCTCCAGCCTGGCCTTGGACACTCCTCATCCAGCCCTTCTCCATCCAACCCATCCCAGTGTCCCACCACCCTCCGAGCAAAGAGCTTTATCCCAATATCCCATCCAACCCTTCCCGTTGGAAGCTCTTCCTCCTCACCCCACCCCTCTATCCCGTGTCCAAAGCCCCTCTCCAGCTTTCCCGGAGCCCCTTGAGGCTCTGGGAGCTGCTCCAAGGTCTCCCCGGAGATTCTCTTCTCCAGGCTGGACAAGCCCAGCTCTCAGCCCGCCTCCATGGCACTGTATCCCTTGGGATCAGAGCTGGGGATGGGATTTACCAAGCACAAACTCAGGAGTCTTTGGGAAAACCAGCTCTGGAGCGGGAGGTGTTCAAGGAGCTGAAGGTCTCCCATAGGGACACAGGGAAGAGCTCAGGGCACACGGGGCTTTCGCATCTCCCAAACGGATCCGGAAGAATTCCAGGCTTGGAATCACACTTCCCCCCCCCCCTCAAATGGCAGGAGGGTGACAGCTGCTTCCATTGGCATCCCAGGAATATTCCCAGCCCTTCCGAGGGGAAGCTGCACCCCCAAGTGAGGCAGAGGGACACAAAGGGCGGCTCAGCTGCTTCTCCTCATGGCCAGGGGGGGATTTCCACTCCTCCCACCACATTCCAGCTGGGAGAGGGAAACAATGCCCGGCCGGAGGCATTTCCATGTGAAAAGGTTTGGCTTCGGAGCAGATTCCACCCCCAAGACATGGAAAACCTGCTCCGAGGGAGCTCGGTAACAACAACGCAGCTTTCACAGCCTGGAAAACTGGGTGCACCCCGCCCCTTTCCCATCAAAACCAGTAAGGAATTGCCTCACCCCAGTATGGGAAGCAAGCAGCAGCCGGGTGGGAGCACCCAGAGCTTGGAGGAGGTGTCCAGTGGGATTTTCCCACTCACCTTCTTCACCATGGTGGTCTCAGAGGGATCCACTCTGGCTTTCTTGGTGTCCGGCCCGTCCTCCACGCCCGGGCTGGCTTTGGGCACTTTGGTTTTCTCCCTATGGAAGTCAAACATGGAAAACCCCCAAGCCTCAGTTGTGCTGCCCCACAGCAAATGATCCTGGATTCATGGAATCATGGAATGGTTTGGGTGGAAGGGACCTTAAAGCTGCTCCAGTTCCAAGCCAGGGGCAGGGACACCTTCCATAGGGCAGGTTGCTCCAACCTGCTAGGGATGGAGCATCCAAACCTTCTCCATTCAGTCCAACCCAGGATCATCCTCAACTTCCTCATGGAACCATGGAATGGTTTGGGTTGGAAGGGACCTTCAAGCTCATCCGGTCCCAACCAAGGGGCAGGGACACTTCCATAGGGCAGGTTGTTCCAACCTGGCCTTAGACACTCCTCATCCAACCCTTCTCCATTCAACCCATCCCAGTGTCCCACCACCCCCCGAGCAAAGAGCTTTGTCCCAATATCCCATCCAACCCTTCCTTCTTCCCGTTGGAAGCTCTTCCTGCTCACCCCATCCCTCCATCCCGCATCCAAAGCCCCTCTCCAGCTTTCCCAGCGCCCCTTTAGGCTCTGGGAGCCGCTCAAAGGCGGGAGAACCCCCTCCCTGATCCCGGCGGGAGCAGCCCGGCACAAGGAATGTTGTGGATGGCTTCTCCTGAGGGAGCAGCTCCAAGCCCTTGGGGGGGTCCTGCCCCTTCCCCACTCACTCCACAAACTCGTGCTCGCCGAGGTCAGCGAACATGTAGCCGTGGTAGCCGAAAACGTCGCCGGTGAAGAACTTGACGCTGTTCTTGTGGCAGATGTGGTTGATCTTCACCATCACGTCCCGGGAGCAGCAGGTCAGGCAGACCTGCAGGTGGGAATGCCAATGGGAATGGTCATCCTCCCCCAGCCCAGATCCCTCCGTGCCGGGTGGAAGGCTCCGGCTTGGTTATTCCTGGTTCATGAGCAGTTTTCCCTCCTGGCGCAGGTGCCTTCACTCCAGGCACCTCCTAATTTTGGTGGGAATGGATGGGCTGGAGCTAAGTAGGGATGGTTTTAAACGTGTCTATCCCAGGATACACGGATGGGGGGAGCTCCTCCCCGTTATCCATATCCCCCTCCACAGCTCCTGCCACAGGGAGCTCATCCATAGGAGCACACCTGGATGTGCTGCTGTTCCTCCTCCCGCCAGCCTGGAATCCTCCAAGCGCCAGCCCCATCCCATCCCACGGGAAGCAGGCGGAGAGGCAGGAGCAGCAAAGCACCAGCACGATGAAGAGCAGGGTCAGGAATAAGAGCCCCCAGAAGCACCCCCCCTGCCCCGTCGCACCGCATCGAACTGGGTGAAGAACTCCTCGGGTTTGGTGTCCACGCTCCCGGCATCAGCTTTGACGTCCACCATGGGGTTGAGGTTCTGCGCCCGCTCCAGAGAGGCCTCGGCACGGTTCCGGCCCAAGGAACCCGCCGGGATGAGGAACTGAGCCCGGGTGTCCTCTTGGGAAACCTGGAATGGGAGGAAAACAGCGGGATGAGGCTGTGGGAGAAGACCCTGCAAGCTCCAAGTGGAACTGAGACACAACCAGAGCAAGGAAGAAACCTCTTGGTTGCTTCCCGCTGTTCCACAATCCCCATGGATCCGGAGCTGGATTCCGGGCTCGCAGCTCCCTCTTGTGCCCGAGGAGACGCCAGGCCATGACCTGGAGCCCATGTTCACGAGGGGGGGGGAACATGTTTGCCACAGGCCTCCAAGCTCCGGCTCGGGAATTTCAACCCCCCCCCCGGGGCTGGTTAGGGATTGTGCCCCAAAATGGAGCAATCCTGCCCCAAAATGCAGCCGTCCCGCCCCAAAATGGAGCAATCCTGCCCCGAAATGGAGCAATCCAGCCCCAAAACGGAGCAATCCAGCCCCAAAATGCAGCCGTCCCGCCCCAAAATGGAGCAATCCTGCCCCAAAATGCAGCCGTCCCAACCCAAAACGGAGCAATCCTGCCCCAAAATGGAGCAATCCTGCCCCAAAATGCAGCCGTCCCACCCCAAAACAGAGCAATCCAGCCCCAAAATGCAGCCGTCCCCCCCCAAAACGGAGCAATCCAGCCCCAAAATGGAGCAATCCTGCCCCAAAACGCAGCCATCCCACTCAAAAACGCAACTGTCCCTCCCCAGAAAGGACCCGTCCCGCCCCAAAAGGGACAATCCCGCCCCCAAACGGGAACAATTGCACCCCAAACCACGACAGGGACACCCCAAGGCGGCCCTGTCAAGCCCTGGCGCTCACCTGCTGATGGTCCAGCATGGTCAAGCCCTTGACTCCAGCCAGGATGAGGTTCTTGGCCACCTCCGCTCCCAGCCCCTTCATCCCCACTAGCAGCACTCGGGAGGCTCTTAACCTGCGGCACAAACACCCCTTTGGGAGAGGGAAAAGAGGGTGCAAGGGGACAAGCAGGCAGGAAAACCACGGTCCTCAGCATCCATTTGAACACCTGGAAGGGGCAGGAATGGGGCCAGGCTGCAGGAAGGAGCCTTCGAAGCTGGAAAATGACCCCTCGGAGAGAACAGGGGCTGAGGAAGAGGGTTTCCAGCAGGCAACAAGCAGGCGGGAGCAGGGCATTTGCAATTCCAGCTGGGAATGAAGCCGAAGCTGTTTCTCCTCCCCACACACCCCCCATTTTCAAGTCCCTATAGAGCTCCTGAGGACCTCCCCAGCAGCTACCCTCACAGAAGCCCCTACACAGCCCCCAGTCACCCCCATAAGCGTCTATAGGGTCCATTCACATGACAGGCCCCCCCCCCCGGCCTCTATAGACTCCCTTCACATTTCAAACCCCCCCCCAGCCCCTATAGAGCCCACAACAAGCTCCTATACACTGCCATAAAGGCCTCCTAGACCCTCACAAGCTCCTACAAGGCCCCCATAAGCTCCTACAGGGGGTCTCACAGGCTGTGGGGCCCCAGAAGCTCCTCCAGGCCCCTATAGGACTCCCAGAAGCCCCTCCAAGCCCCTATAGAACCCCCAGAAGCCCCTCCAGACCCCTATAGGACCCCCAGAAGCCCCTCCAGACCCCTATAGGACCCCAGAAGCCCCTCCAAGCCCCTATAGAACCCCCAGAAGCCCCTCCAGACCCCTATAGGACCCCCAGAAGCCCCTCCAGGACCCCCAGAAGCCCCTCCTCACGCTGCAGGCCGCCCCTCCACAAGCTCTTAGAGGGGCTCTCACAGGCCGCGGGGTCCCTCAGGGTCCTTCAGCGACCGCAAGCGCCGCCCCCCCCCCGACAGCCCCCAGCCCCACTGACCGCTTCTGGGCCTCGAGCCCCCAGAGCCGGATTTGCCGGTCATACTGAGCCGCCTCCTCCTCGCTGATGCCGCCGGGGCCTCCCTCCTCCTTCTCCACCATCGCCGCCACCGCCGCCGCAGCCGCCTCACGGCCGCCGCCGCAGCGCCCCCTGGCGGCCCGCGCAAACGCCGCGCTGGTACCCGGCGCCGCTCCACGTCCACCGGAGGGGAGAACGAGGGATTCACCTCCCGCTCCCGGAGGGTCTCTTACCCTGCAACCCCACGGGAAAACCACCTCGAGCGGCTTCTCTCGCCGCTATAACCCCGCAAGAAGGCGTAAAACCGCTTTTCTTCGTTTGAGGAAACCCCTCGGGAGCCCTCAAACAAGCATCACCCCCCTACCTAACGATGCAGATGGACTCGTCCTCTCCTCACCTCTTCGGCACTTTTCGTGCGTTCCCGCCATCCCTCGTCAAACCGCGGTGGGGGGGGTGGGGTGGGTGTGTGTGTATGTGGAGAACGCTCGGCTTTTTCCGGCCTCGCTCGGCTTTTTCCGGCCGCCGTGCGGGGCGCTGCCTCGGCGCCATTTTGTGTGCCTGCCCGTGGGGCGCGGGGCCGGGCCGGGCCTGGGCCGCCCCCCGCTGTACAGTGACTGTGCCCCCGTTCCCCCCCCCAGCCCTCCGACACCCCTTTCCCCATGGCCGTGGAGAGCCCGAGTGTCCCCCCCGCCGCCGCCGCCTCCCCCCCCAGCCCGCATTCCACTCCCCCTTCTCCGTCCTGCCACCACCACGACAGCGGCAGCTGCAGCCTCCCCCGGCCGCCGCCGCCGCTCCAACACCACCACGGCCCGGACGAAAGGTCCAGTAACCGCCTCTCCCGAGAGCCTTCTCTGTCTGTCTGTGTCTGTCTGTCCGGCTCGCCGGACCAGGTTTGGGGGGGGTGGGAGACGCGGGGAGGGGTTGGGTTGTTGTTGTTTTTTTGGGGGGGGAGAGGGGAGGGGGCGACCGGTGGTGGTTGGAAATGGGGGGGGTTTGGTTTGGTTTGGTTTGTGTGGGGCCGGAGCCTGAGGTGGGTTGGGGGGGGCAAGGCCTGAGGTGATTGGGGGGGTGTATGCGGGGGGTGTTAGGCCCGGCTTTGGGGGGGGGGGCAGTGGGGTCCGGGGGGGTGCGAGGAGGAGGAAGGGTCAGAGGTAGCGATAGGGGGAGTTTTGGGGGGGGGGGGGGTAGGGGAGAGCCGGGCCCTGAGGGCAGTGCAGGGCATGGGGGGGTCATGGGGGGGGAGAGCAGAGAGGAGGCCAGGGAGAGGTGCGGGGGGGGGGGTTTAGCTGCTTTGAGGGTGTCTCAGTTGCTTGGGGGGGTTATTAGCTGCTTTAGGGGGTCTCAGGTGCTTTAGGGGTGTTTTAGGTGCTTTAGGGGGGGTCTTAGCTTCTGTAGGGGGGTTTTAGCTGCTTTAAGGGTGCCCTATAGCTTCTTTAGGGGGGTCTTAGCTGCTTTAGGGGGATCTTAGCCTCTTTAGGGGGGTTTTAGCTGCTTTAGGGGTGCCCTGTAGCTTCCTTAGGGGAGTCTTAGCTGCTTTAGGGGTGCCCTATAGCTTCCTTAGGGGAGTCTTAGCTGCTTTAGGGGGGTCTTAGCTTCTTTAGGGGCATTTTAGCTGCTTGAGGGGAATCTCAGCTTCTTTAGGGGTGCCCTATAGCTTCTTTAGGGGGTCTTAGCTTCTTGGGGGGGGGGGGGTCTTAGCTGCTTTGAGGGTGTCCCAGCTTCGTTAGGGGTGCCCTCGCTGCTATGGGGGGGTGCCCTAGCTTGGTACAGGGGGTCCCTTTGGTAGGGAAAGGCTCATCTCCAGTGCTCCCAGGCCTTTGAAAGCTTACTATATATCTCTATATGTCCCTCCCAGGCCCCCCCCCCCCTTGTTTCCTCTGGAATGTATGTGAAGCACCTTCCCCCCCCCCCCCCATAAGTTCAGCCGTTTCCTTTTATCAGCACTTCTCTGTCTTAGTTCAAACCACCTTAAGCAGGAAGTATGGGCAGAAATAAACAGCTTCAGCATGGCGGGGGGGGCAGGGGGGGGGCAGAAAGAGGTAGCTCCAGGTCCATAGGGAAGCAGAGAGGGAGATTTCTGCCCCCCCCCCGGAGCAGCACAGAGCCTTTGTGTCGGCGGAGGTTTGCTCCCATGTGAACCCAAAGGAGAGGCTTGGGCTTGAATGGGGCAATGAGACCTTGTCCTGCCTCTTGGCCAGCACTGAGTAACTTCTGAGTAACCCCCAAGTAACTGCTGAGTAACCCCTGTGTAAAGTAAGCTCTGAGCAACCACTGAGTAACCCCAGAGTAACCTCTGAGTAACTTGAGTACCTCCCAAGTAACTTCTGAGTTACCCCTGTGTAAAGTAACCTCTGAGTAACCACCGAGTAACCACCAAGTAGCCTCTGAGTAACTTGAGTAACCCCCCAAGTAACTTCTGGGTTACCCCTGTGTAAAGTAACATCTGAGTAACCACCGAGTAACCTCTGAGTAACCACCAAGTAGCCTCTGAGTAACTTGAGTACCCCCCCAAGTAACTTCTGAGTTACCCCTGTGTAAAGTAACCTCTGAGTAACCACTGAGTAACCACCAAGTAGCCTCTGAGTAACTTGAGTGACCCCCAAGTAACTTCTGAGTTACCCCTGTGTAAAGTAACCTCTGAGTAACCACCGAGTAACCACCAAGTAGCCTCTGAGTAACTTGAGTAACCCCCCAAGTAACTTCTGGGTTACCCCTGTGTAAAGTAACGTCTGAGTAACCACCGAGTAACCTCTGAGTAACCACCAAGTAGCCTCTGAGTAACTTGAGTAACCCCCCAAGTAACTTCTGAGTTACCCTGTGTAAAGTAACCTCTGAGCAACCACTGAGTAACCACCAAGTAACCTCTGAGTAACTTGAGTGACCCCCAAGTAACTTCTGAGTTACCCCTGTGTAAAGTAACCTCTGAGTAACCACTGAGTAACCACCAAGTAACCTCTGAGTAACTTGAGTGACCCCCAAGTAACTTCTGAGTTACTCCTGTGTAAAGTAACCTCTGAGTAACCACCGAGTAACCTCTGAGTAACTTGAGTGACCCCCCAAGTAACTTCTGAGTTACCCCTGTGTAAAGTAATCTCTGAGTAACCACCGAGTAACCTCTGAGTAACCACCAAGTAACCTCTGAGTAACTTGAGTGACCCCCCAAGTAACTTCTGGGTTACGCCTGTGTAAAGTAACCTCTGAGTAACCACCGAGTAACCTCTGAGTAACCACCAAGTAATTTCTGAGTAACCACCAAGTAACCTCTGAGTAACTTGAGTGACCCCCAAGTAACTTCCGAGTCACCCCTGTGTAAAGTAACCTCTGAGTAACCACCGAGTAACCTCTGAGTAACCCCCAAGCTCCTCCGCAGGCCCCGTGTGTGGAAGCAGCGAGTTGGTACCATGTGTGTGGCTCAGCCAAGCAGAACCCGCTCCCCCCCCCGGCCCCCCCCCCGAGCTGCTCTATGAGTGTTTAAAAGCCCCCCCCAAGTGCCCCAAAGCACACGGTGTACCCCCCAAATCCCGCACTCGTAGCCTGTGGTTCCTTTGCTCCATCCTCATCCCATTGGCGTTGAGTGGCGAGAGGCTGCTCCCGGCCGGGGCGTTTGCCCGGAAAAGCAGCCCCAAAAAGTGACAAAGTTTGGTTCAAATCACGCCGCAAAATGTGTCAAAAAGCAGAAAATCCTCCCCCCCTCCCCCCCCAAAAAAAAAGGTGGCAAAGCAAGCACTGTTCCCAAACGTCAGCACACACCGGCCCCCCCCCGCCCCACGGATAATAGGAAAACCGGGAGCATCCCGGCAGCGTTCCTGCCCTTTCCTTGTCCCCTCCTTTGCCCCGCGGGTGCCTCGTGGCCCCTCACACCATTCCCGGTTGAACACCACGCACAGAGCTGGGAATTCCCTCCCTTCCCTTCCAGTGACTGGGATTGGGGGTTCCCCCCCCCCCAAAGCACATGTTCCTGCCCCGCTTCCCGCTTTCCCGCTGGCGCGGGGGGGGGCAAATCCCAGTGTTCCCTCTAAGCACACGGCTCCCGGGGGGGTGGGTCGGGCCCTCGGGGCTTTGCTCCCTAAAAACAGAAGGGAAAAGCTGTCCCCATCCCTTGCAAAGGGAGCAAACGCTCAGCTCCCACCAGATTCCATCGCATTCCAGAGGGATTTCCACATCAAACAACAGCCAGGGATGACTTTCCTGCCTTTTTGTCCCTGCTTTTGTGGTCCCTGCAGCTTCCATGCCTGAACTTGGCCATGGAAGCAGCAAATTGGGATGATTCCCAACGCCCCCCCCGCCCTGCTTTTTGAGGGATGGCAAAGCAGGAATTGTTGGTGTCATCAGGAATTCTTAGGGATTGGTGGTTGGTTCCCTAAAGGAGTTGTTAAACAGGAGCAGGAGGAGGCAAAACTTCTTCTCCAGGCCTTTTCCTGGTGCCATTCCCAGCTCCTCCTGGTGCTCGGGATCCCTCCTGTATCCCAGGATCCTGCCTTTTCAGGGACCTGGATTTTCTATCCCAAGGGTGTAACTGTTGGCCTGAGGCTTTGTAGGACCAGCTTAAAGCAAAGCCCAAGCCCTGGCATTGTGTGTTATTCCAGGAACTGGGATGTATCCCGGTGCTGGTGTATCCAGCTCCGCGTTAGGGTTTCATAGGAACAATGGGAAGGAGCCAACCTGGAAGCAGAGAGTAGCTGAGGAGCTCATTCCCTCAGGAAGCTCCATAGGGAGGAGATGGAGCTGGGAAGCTTCCCTAAGGATAAATGGTGCTTGGAATTAGGGATGGCAGGAGGGGGATTGGCAAAAGGCATCTCCCGTATCCATTACTCCTTGATGGATGTTCTTCCCGCTGGGAATTAAACCCAAGCAGGAGAGCTCAGGCCCTTTGGGATCAGGTTGGGATAATCCAGGTTTTGGGGGAGGAATCCTTGTCCTCCTGGAGAGGGAGTGAACTTGGGCTGGTCTTAAACCAAAGCGTGGCCTAAGGAAAACTGGGAATGCAGAGCAGGAACCAGCCCCATTCAGAGCAGCACAATTCCCGGCCCTGGAATAGGGAGTGGAGAGTTGGGAATGATCCCTGTCACCAACCCCCCTGCCCGGAGCTCAGGCACTTGCCTTATTATGGGCAATCCTTGGGTTTTCCCACCCCGTTGCTGTTTGATCCCATCCAATCCCGCAGATCCTTAAACCCCAGCTCCACGGAAGGTGCTTCCTTCCCCCCCCCAATCCCTCCTTATCCTTAAATCCACCTCAAACCAGCGGCTCCATCTGCAAGTGCAGAGGCTTTTCCAAAGGCTTCCCCCCTCACGCTTCGCATTCCTGGGATTCAATCCCTGGGATTTCAACCCGGCTCCAGCGGGAGCAGCTTGGACCCCGCAGGGTCCCCGCACCCCTTGTGTAAACCACTTGTAGGGGTGTTGTAGGGCTCTTCCCGCTCGTTTCTCCCTTAAATCCAGCCCAATCCCACTTGTTTTCCAGGGATGGGAGCTCTTTCCAACAGGGAGTATTCCCGGTGTAGTGAGGAAGGAGCAGTGATGCTGGGATAAGGGTAGGAACAAACACTCAGGGGAGGGTTTACTGCTCCGTGGCCACAACAGCTTTTCATTCCCTTTTCCATTCCCTTTCCATTGGCATCCAGCTTTGGAATCACCCCGTTGCTTCCCAACACGCTCCCTCTGGATGCTGCTGTTCCAACTGGGTTTAAATCCCGGCCTAAAGCTTTTCCCAGCCCCAAACCTCCTGGAATCCAGCAGGAAAAGCAGGGTTAGAACCCATCCCAAGGTATTGGGATGAGCAGGATTCCTTCATGGATTAAGTCATGGGTATTAATGGGCTCAATGATGGCTTTGAGCTTCAGTGTGGAGCTGGGCTGTTATTAACAGGGCTTCCCTCTCCATGAGCCTGAAACATTCCCGGGATGCTTCCAGGGGGTGGTAGTGGCAGGGATCCGTGTCCTCTCCTCTCCCAAAGTGATGTTTGGCAATGCCGGTGGTGGACATCACCTGGAGTTTGGGTTTGGGTCTGTCTTACCTTAGGGGAAAAGGGAGGAGGAGAAGGAAAAGGAGGAGAAGGAAAAGAAGAAGGAGGAGGAAAAGAGAAGGAGAAGGAAAAGAGAAGGAGAAGGAGAAGGAAAAGGAGAAGGAGGAAAAGAGAAGAAGGAAAAGAGAAGGAAAAGGAGAAGGAAAAGGAGGAGAACGAAAAGGAGAAGGAGGAGGAAAAGAGAAGGAGAAGGAAAAGAGAAGGAGGAGGAAAAGAGAAGGAGAAAGAAAAGAGAAGGAGAAGGAAAAGAGAAGGAGAAGGAAAAGGAGGAGAAGGAAAAGGAGAAGGAGGAGGAAAAGAGAAGGAGAAGGAAAAGAGAAGGAGAAGGAAAAGAGAAGGAGAAGGAGAAGGAAAAGGAGGAGAAGGAAAAGGAGAAGGAGGAGGAAAAGAGAAGGAGAAGGAAAAGGAGGAGAAGGAAAAGGAGAAGGAGGAGGAAAAGAGGAGAAGGAAAAGAGATGGAAAAGGAGAAGGAAAAGAGGAGGAGAAGGATGAGGATGAGGAGCACCCCCCCCGGGGTTTAAATCCCGCTGCAGCAACCTGGGTCCTGTTGGGAGAGAAGGAAAACCCCCGGGAGCAGGCAGAACTCCTGCGTATTCCGTGCTGAACCCATTCCAAGGTCCTACAAAGTCTCTCGGGGCCTGTTCCAGAGTCATTTCGAGTTGGGTTTTATGGATGGGGCTCAGGGAATTCTCCCGCGCAAGTTTAGGAATCGTTCTTTCCCCCTCTTCCATGAGGAATAACAGTTGGCAACCAACGTGCTGCTGCTCTCCTTGTCCTCTCACGGAGCCCTCGTTGTCCTGAACCCCCAACATCCATCCCGGGAATGGGCCAAACCTTCCTTTCAAGCACCATTCCCAGTCTTGGAGCTCAGCCTGGAAGTTGAGCGCTGGAATGTGGTGCCTTCCCTTCATTGCTTATGGGATGTTTCCTCCACAGGGTCAGGTCCAAGCTGAGCGAGAGCATGAGCAGATCCCAGTGGGCAGAGGTGGATCGGTTGGCTATGGAAAACCGGGAATGAGGGAGCATCCCGCCTGGAGCAAGCAGGTTTGTGGCGCTTTCCCTGCTCACTGTTCCTATTCCCGCTCTCCAGGGAGGATGGGGAGCTGGAGGAGGGCGAGCTGGAGGACGATGGAGGGGAGGAGGCGCAGGATCCCGCCGAATCCCAGGAGCGGGGTCGGAAGGAGAAGGGGGAGAAGCACCACAGCGACTCGGAGGAGGAGAAATCCCATCGGCGCATGAAGCGCAAGCGCCGGAAAGAACGGGAGAAGGAGAAGAGGAGATCCAAGAAGAAGAGGAAATCCAAGCACAAGGTGAGCTGCTCCCGCATCCCCGCTCCTCGGGAATGCCCCCACTGGCATTATTCTTGGGATTCAGCTTGGAGGACAGCAGGGGCACCCCAGCACTCCTTGTCCATCCAAGGACAAAGAGCCCAAAGGAAACAAGGAATTCCGTATGAGGAAGAGTGTTCTTACCTCAAAGAGAGGTTGTAGATGGATGGATTTGGGAAATCGAGGATGTTTGTTGCTTAAATCCCGGGAATTCTTTGGACATGGGATGGAGGGACAGGCCAAGGGGGAATGGCTTTAACCTGCCAGGGGGGGAGATTAAGATGGGATACGAGGAAGTTCTTCCCTGTGAGGGTGGTGGGACGCTGGGATGGGTTGAATGGAGAAGGTTTGGCTGCCCCATCCCTGGCAGTGCCCAAGGCCAGGCTGGAGCAACCTGCTCCAGGGGAAGGCGGCCCTGCCCTTGGCAGGACCTGGAGGAGCTTGAAGGTCCCTTCCAACCCAAAGCATTCCATGATTCCATGACAATGTGAGTGTCCCAGAGAACCCCAGAAGCCAGGAGATGAGCTGGGGGTTCCTGGAGCTGCTCCGGGCTGAACTTCCCTGTATCCTGTCCCGCAGCGCCACGCGTCTTCCAGCGACGACTTCTCGGACTACAGCGAGGACTCGGACTTCAGCCCTGGGGAGAAGGGCCACAGGAAGTACCGGGAATACAGCCCACCCTATGCTTCCGTGAGTATCCCATGGGAAGCGGGAGCTGCTCTCCATCCCTCCGGCCCACGGCTCCGGCCCCTCAGCCTGCTTCCGCTGCCCTCGGTTTAGTTTGAATCACGAAGCGATGATGTGCGGCTGGAACATTCCCTCCGGGATTCCTCACTAACTCTCTGCCTTTCCCAAAGTCCCACCAGCAGTATCCGTCCTCTCACAGCGCTCCCATGCCAAAGAAGAGCTATTCCAAGCTGGAGAGCAAGAACTATGGCATGTACGAGGACTACGAGAACGAGGAGTACGCTCCGTACGAGGGAGAGGAGGATGAAGACCTGGGCAAGGAGGACTATGATGACTTTGTGAAGGAGCTCAACCAGTACCGAAGGGTCAAGGAGGGCTCCCACCGTGGCCGAGGTACATGATGGACACATGTCCTCTGCTCGCCGTGGCCCTCATATCCCATGGGATAGCAGGAAGTTCTTCCCTGTGAAGGTGGTGGGACGCTGGGATGGGTTGAATGGAGAAGGTTTGGCTGCTCCATCCCTGGCAGTGTTCGAGGCCAGGTTGGAGCAACCTGCTCCAGGGGAAGGTGGCCCTGCCCCTGGAGGAGCTTTAAGCTCCTTTCCACCCCAAACCATTCCATGATCCTATGGAAACCAGTGGGAAGGGAATGGAGGCAGAACGAGTCTGGTCCCATCCCATGAGCATGTCCTGGGCAGCAGCTGATGGAGGGGCGGGGGCGGTTCAGATCCATTTGGCTTCTTCCACATCCATCCTTGGAGCAGCCTCAACCGGGATTCCCTGGCAGATCCCGTTCCGGGTTTCCCCTGGCATGGTGCTGTGCTTCCCAACGGGATGCAGCCCATCCCCGGCTCACCCATCGCTGTGTCCGCAGGAGGCCGGGGCCGGGGCCGCGGGTACCGGGGCCGTGGTGGCCGCGGCGGGATGCGAGGCCGGGGCCTGGGCCGGGGCAGCCGGGGCCGGGGCCGGGGCGAGCCCCCCGAGGAGGAGGAGGAGCTGTACGAGGAGGAGATGGAGGTGAGGCGGAGCTCCCCCGGGAGCGATGGGAGCTGGGAATGGGCCCCGCTCCCGCCCCGCTCCTCACGGCCGCCCTTCCCGTCCCGTCCCGTCCCTCCCCGCAGTACTGCGACGCCGAGGAGCCCCTCGACGAGGACGACTACATGAAAGAGCTCAACCAGTACCGCAGGAGCAAGGAGAGCCGCGGCCGCGGTGAGGGGGCCCTTCCCTTCCCTTCCCTTCCCTTCCCTTCCCTTCCCTTCCCTTCCCTTCCCTTCCCTTCCCTTCCCTTCCCTTCCCTTCCCTTCCCTTCCCTTCCCTTCCCTCCCTTCCCTTCCCTTCCCGCCCCATCCTTTCCCTTCCCCTCCCTGTCCCACTTCCCTTCCCTTCCCTTCCCTTCCCTTCCATTCCCTTTCCCTCCCTTTCCCTCTTCCTTTCCTTTCCCTCTTCCCTTCCCTTTCCCTCTTCCCTTCCTTTCCCTTCCCTTCCCCTCCCTTTCCCTCTTCCCTTCCCTTCCCTTCCTTTCCCTTCCCTCCCTTCCCTCCCCTTCCTTTCCCTTCCCCTCCCTTTCCCTCTTCCCTTCCTTTCCCTTCCCTTCCTTTCCCTTCCCCTCCCTTTCTCTCTTCCCTTCCTTTCCCTTCCCCTCCCTTTCCCTCTTCCCTTCCCTTCCCTTCCCTTCCTTTCCCTTCCCTTCCTTTCCCTTCCCTTCCTTTCCCTTCCCCTCCCTTTCTCTCTTCCCTTCCTTTCCCTTCCCTTCCCTTCCTTTCCCTTCCCTCTCTTCCCTCCCCTTCCTTTCCTTTCATCTCCCTTTCCCTCTTCCCTTCCCTTCCCTTCCCTTCCTTTCCCTTCCCCTCCCTTTCCCTCTTCCCTTCCCTTCCTTTCCCTTCCCTCCCTTCCCTTCCTTTCCCTTCCCCTCCCTTTCCCTCTTTCCTTCCTTTCCCTTCCCTTCCTTTCCCTTCCCTCCCTTCCTCTCCCCCCCCTCTCCTCCCCTTCCCCTCCCTTTCCCTCTTCCCTTCCCTTCCCTTCCCCCTTCTTTTCCCTTCTTTTCTCTTCTTTTCCCTTCTTCCTTCTTCTCCCTTCTCTGTCATCCCTTATCCCTTTCACCTTTCCCCCTCATCTCCTCTTCTTTTTCCTTTCTCCTTTTTCCTTTCCTTCCTTTCCTTCTCCCTTTCCTTTCCTTTCCTTTCTTTCTCTCTCTTTCCTTTCCTTTCCTTTCCTTTCCTTTCCTTTCCTTTCCTTTCCTTTCCTTTCCTTTCCTTTCCTTTCCTTTCCTTTCCTTTCCTTCCCTTCCCTTCCCTTCCCTTCCCTTCCCTTCCCTTCCCTTCCCTTCCCCTTTCCCTTCCCTTCCCTCCCCGCTCCAACCCTCCCCCGTTTCCTCTCTCCACAAGGATCGGAATGAGATCCAGGGGGATGTGTTTCAGGTTTGAACCGAGGCCGTGGCCGTGGCCCCAGAGGAAGAGGGAACAAAGGGATGGGCCGAGGCCGGGGCCGAGGTGGGAGCAGGAGCGGGATGGGGAAAGGTGGTGGCATGAACGAAGATGACGATTACTACGACGAGGACATGGGGGTGAGCGCCTGTTTTCCTGCTCCCTGCCTCCTGCATGCTCGAAATCCAGCCCCATTCCCAAGAAAAACCCAAATGGGTCTTCCCAGCAGCCACAAAAGCTGCCCCAGCTCCAAGACCAGCATCTTTCTGGTCTCCAACAGATCCCTCAGGGGCTTCTCCTCGCTTTTTCATCCCAAATCCCGGTGGTGTTCCCTCGGGGAGACATCCACGTGGGAATTTTCCCTTCTTCCCATGGGATCTGTTGCTTCCCCTCTCCAATTCCCTACGGACTGATGGGCTGTGCTTCCCGCAGGACGGCGGCGGCGGTGGGAATTACCGCCGGAACGACCACGACAAACCCCACCAGCAGGCGGACAAGAAGGGCAAAGTGATCTGCAAGTACTTCGTGGAGGGCCGGTGTACCTGGGTAAGGAGTAACCCGGGAGTATCCCCCTGGATGCATCCCTGGAGCCTTCCCTGAGGCTCCAAATCCAGGCTTTGAGCCGTTTCTAACCAAACCCTGGGCCTGCAAAGCTGTTTTGGAGCAGCTCCTGGGTCCAAGAGCTGCTCCAGCACGAGCTTCTGGTGATGTTCCTCCTCAGGGCGACCACTGCAACTTCAGCCACGACATCGAACTGCCAAAGAAACGGGAGCTCTGCAAGTTCTACATCACCGGCTACTGCGCCCGCGCGGAGAACTGCCCCTACATGCACGATATCCTTTGGGATTCGGCCTGGATCAGCCCCGCTTCCACCGCGGGGATGCACGGGGGAACCTGGCCGAGCGGTTCCTCCTGGGGAAAGGGGGGGGTGCGGAAGGGAAGGAAGGGAAATGAGGGGGGTGGGGGTTTGCTGCTGGGGTCGATCCAGACGTAGCAGGAACATCCGCTGGGATTTGTTCTCCTTAATCCCGAGCACGGGACTTCCCGTGTAAGCTCTTCCACACCACGGGCAACTGCATCAACGGCGATGACTGCATGTTCTCCCACGAGCCGCTCACCGAGGAGACCCGGGAGCTGCTGGACAAGGTACGGGCGGGTGCTGCTGCGCCTTCCCCTCTGCTTCCCGGCCTCGGGAATGGAGGGAAGAGCTCCCGGGAATCACCGCTTCCTCCTCTCGCCATCCCAGATGCTGGCGGATGACGCGGAAGCGGGGGCCGAGGACGAGAAGGAGGTGGAAGAGCTCAAGAAACAAGGGATTAACCCCCTGCCCAAGCCCCCCCCGGGGGTCGGGCTGCTCCCAACGCCTCCCCGGCCCCCCGGCCCCCCAGCGCCAACGTCTCCCAATGGGAGGCCGATGCCTGGGGGTCCCCCCCCGCCGCCCCCCCCGCCGTTGCCCCCCCCAGGGCCGCAGCTGCCCCCGCCGCTGCACGAGCCGCTGTCCCCGCAGCAGCTCCAGCAGCAGCAGGACATGTACAAGAAGATCCCGTCGCTCTTCGAGATCGTGGTGAGACCCACGGGGCAGCTGGCGGAGAAGCTGGGAGTCAGGTGGGTGCCACCACGGCCCCCGGGGGGGCTCTTCCCGCTGGGGGCTTGGGTGGGAGGGACCTGGAAGCTCCTCCAGATCCATGGGCAGGGGCACCTTCCATAGGGCACCCAACTTCCATCCAACCCGTGTCCCACCACCCTCACGGTGAGGAGCTTCTTCAGGGACACCTTCCATAGGGCAGGTTGCTCCAACCTGCCAGGGATGGAGCATCCAAACCTTCTCCATTCAATCCAGCCCAGGATCATCCTCAACTTCCTCATGGAACCATGGAATGGTTTGGGTTGGAAGGGACCTTCAAGCTCATCCGGTCCCAACCAAGGGGCAGGGACACCTCCATAGGGCAGGTTGCTCTAGCCTGGCCTTGGACACTCCTCATCCAGCCCTTCTCCATTCAACCCATCCCAGTGTCCCACCACCCTCCGAGCAAAGAGCTTTGTCCCAATATCCCATCCAACCCTTCCTTATTCCCGTTGGAAGCTCTTCCTGCTCACCCCATCCCTCCATCCTGCATCCAAAGCCCCTCTCCAGCTTTCCCAGCACCCCTTTAGGCTCTGGGAGCTGCTCCAAGGTGG
The DNA here is from genome assembly GCF_004027225.2 of Strigops habroptila. Lineage (NCBI taxonomy): Eukaryota > Metazoa > Chordata > Aves > Psittaciformes > Psittacidae > Strigops > Strigops habroptila. Next base: position 678,323 of record NW_022651105.1, read on the forward strand.
GATAATCCCCAGGGAAGGGATTATCCCAGCACACGGCTGGCGATCCAGGTCCATCCCTCCACCTTTTCCTTTGGTTTCTCTTCCAGGCACCCAGGTCCACCCCCCCCGAGATTCCCTGGACCAGGAGGACCCCCAGGACCGATGGGGCCTGGACCCATGCACCCCGACATGCACCCGGATATGCATCCTGACATGCATCCCGACATGCATCCCGACATGCATCCCGACATGCACCCGGATATGCACCCGGATATGCACCCGGACATGCCGATGGGCCCCGGGATGAATCCCGGCCCCCCCATGGGTCCCGGCCCCCCCCATGATGCCCTATGGGCCGGATGATTCCCCACATTCCGGAATGATGCCGCCCGGGCCACCCGGCCAGGGCTTCTATGATAACTTCTACCAGCAGCAAGAAGGGCTGGAGATGGATCATGGAATGATGGGAGACCCAGGTACATCCCCAGCAGCACAGATGGGTTATTCCCGGGATTCCGAGCAGGAAAGGGGGTTATTTAAGGGATTTGCTTCTATCGGGATGCTCTTTTCCTTGGCAGATGACTACGGAGGCTACGAGGACCTGGAAGGGCCCCCGGGAGAGCACATGTTCCCTGATCCTTCCTTGGATCACGATGCCCTGTGTGAAGGAGGCCCCCCCGGCCTCCCCAAGCCTCCGGGCAGCATTCCCGACTTCCTGCCCTCGGCACAGAGGGCTCTTTACCTGAGGATCCAGCAGAAGCAGCAGGAGGAGGAGGAGAGGGCTCGGAGGCTGGAGAGCAGCAAGCAGGAGCGCGAGAACGAGGAAGGCAAGTGGGAAAAGCCACGGTTTTCCCGGCACATCGGGGGGGGATAACGTGGGATAACGGCGTTGGAGGTGGGAGCTTGGAAAAGGAGGGGGGGAATAAGGGGAATCACAGAGGGAATACGGCGTGCTGGGTACCTGGGAGAACATCCCCAGTGTCCCAATGGGATGGAGAGGAGCTGGAAAAGCGGGAAGCGCTGGCTGGGAGGTGACAGGGATTGGGAGCGGAGGCTGCTGCGGGAAGAGGGAAAGGAAGAAGGAAAGAGGGAAAGGAAGAGGAAGAGGGAAAGGCAGAGGATGTGCTTGTCACTCCAGTGACCCGTGGGGCAGGAGCAGGGAATGCCGACGCTGTCACGCACCATCCCCGTTGCAGCAAAACCCGGGAGCAGTTGGGAATGGGAATTGGGATCGGGGAGAAAGGGCCACGTTTGGGGTCCTCGCCTGCGCTTCCCTTATCCCTTCCTGTGCTCGTCCTCCCACCAGGCGATCCCGGGAACTGGTATTCCAGCGACGAGGACGAGGGCGGGAGCAGCGTCACCTCCATCCTGAAATCCCTGCGGCAGCAGAGCTCCGGGAATGCCGCGCGCCCACACAAGGGCCAGGCCGGGGGCAGCGCCCGCCCGGCCGACCCACGCTGCGGGATCCCGCGCCTGTCCCGGAATGCCGAGCCCTCCGGAGAGCCGGGACCCTCCGACCCCCGCCTCGCCCGCCACATTCCCTCCGCCATTCCCAAACCCGAGCCTCATTCCAGCGCCGGCAGCGGGCAGAAGCCCCCTCTGCTTCCCGACGAGGAGGAAGGGGAACGGGCTCTCCGGGATAAGCCCATCAGTATCCCTTTGGATGCTCTTCCCGGCCATTCCCTGCGGGATCCCCGCTCCCAGCTCCAGCAGTTCAGCCACATCAAGAAGGACGTTGTCCTCAACAAGCCCAACTTTGCCCGGATGATCCTATGGAGCCCCGAGGATCTGATCCCGCTCCCCATCCCGAAGCAGGAATTCATCCCCGTCCCGGCCGCCCTTCAATCCATGCCCGCCCTGGATCCGCGCCTCAACAGATCCCAAGCATCCCTGTCGGATCCCAGGCAGCGAGCGGGAAGCGCGCAGGGAGATGCCAACTCCTCGGGATCAGGATCGGGGCTCCCGGATTTCGAGCTCTTATCCCGCATCCTAAAGACGGTGTCGGCGGGTGGGAGCCCCCAGAGCGACAAACCCAGCGACCCGCGGGTGCGCAAAGCTCCCGCCGATCCCAGGCTGCACAAATCCATGGATCCAGCGGCATCCCGAGCTTCCAAAGCCATGGAGCAGGCGCCGGGGGGTGAAGCGGCTCCGGCCATCGCTCCTATGACCCGCGGCTGCTGACGGGCACCGGGGCAAGCAGCGTCCTCAGCGCCATCAGCCTCTATGATCCCCAGAACTCCCAACTCGGGCGGCAAAGCCTCCGAGCCCCTTCCCGAGGGATCATCCAAAGCCTCGGAATGCGGGAAACCCCCCGCCAAAGCCAAGGAGCCGCTTTTTGTCCGCCGTTCCGCTCTGGAGCAGCCCGAAGCCGAGAGAGGAAGCGGCGAAAGCCAGCACGGACAGATACAACAGCTACAACCGCCCGCGGCCCAAAGCCGCCGGGAGCGGCCCCGGAATGCCACCGGCAGCGGGACGGATCCCGCTGCTTCCCCAACCCGGGGTGCACAACCTCCCGGTGCCCCCGTGTACGGGATGGTGAAAACAGAGCTCAAATCGGGAGCCGGGAGCCCCTTTGCCGGGAATAAGCCCGGCGCAGGACAGCGAGCAGCAGGACGCCGCTTCCCTCAAGGATGTCTTCAAGGGCTTCGACCCCACGGCGTCCCCCTTCTGCCAGTAGAATCCCAACGATTCCCAACCTTCCCGGCACCGCTCGGGGGGGGATTGGGGTGTTCTTTTGGTTCTTTGCCATTTATTTGAAGCCCATTAGCGCTCACTTTAGCCGTAGGTCCTGTATATAACCCCCACCCCCCCCCCTTCCCGCCGGAATTCCAGAGGTTTCCCCCCTCCAACCATGTTTTCCAAGAGAAATCAACGTTTCCTCCGTGCTACAAAGCGGCGTTTCCATCGTTTTCCTGCTTTTCCACACCCCCCCCCCCCTCCCAAAACCACCCCTGATCAACAGCATCCGGGGGGGGAAAAATCGGGAATACTCAACTTCCACATCCCAATCCAGCCCTTCCAGCGGTGGGATTGGGCATCTCCCCCTTCCCAAAGCCGCACTTCCCACCATTCCCACCTTTTTCTACAATCCTTAAGGGGGCAACCAGGGCAAAAACCCCCCGGAAAGGTGGGAAATGGGCTTTGGATCCATCACTTCCCGGTTGCATCCTGGGGTTTTTTAGCGGAATTCCATGATTTTTACACTTTGGGATTCTCGGGCTATTTCCAACACCCCCCCCCACCCCCAAAAAAATGAGCCAAAAGAAGGGAAAAAAGAGAAGGAAAAGAAGTTTCTATCCTTGACATTAAATTATTCCGCTCCCGTTCCTTTGCTCCTGCGGGATTTTGCAGCTGGAAAAGAGGGATTTGGGGGGGGCTTCCCCCCCAAAAGAGGCCGGACAAGGAATTTGGCTCCAAAGTGGTGTCTTCCCCATGGATTTGGAGGTGAAGCCCCACAACCCCCTGGACCAGGCGGGTTTGGGGGGTCCGGGGGGGTTCCGGAGCCGTTGTAATAAAGGTGTAAATACCGGTGGGAGTCGAGGCTGGAAAACCGGGAATGGCACCCGGAAAATGGGTGCATCTGGGGGTGGATGGGGGACGTGGGGGGGGGCATATGGGGGGGTTTGAGGTGTCCCCTCCAATGTAGCCCCATAGAAGTGAGTTGGAGGAGGGGGGGCAGGATCCCTCCAGGACCCCCCCGGGAATGGAATGGAGCCGGGGGGGGGGCAAGGGGGGGCCACTTCCTGCCAGATGTTCCCAACATCTGGATTCTTCCAGCAACAGATGGTGGGGGGGGGGCTGAGAACAGGGCAGCTCATGACGCAAATGGGGGGCCCTGGGGACAAAGGGGGGTCCTGCCCCCCCTAACTCAACATGGAGCTGAAGGGGTTTGGGGGGGGCATCCCCAAATTTAGGGGGGGGCCGAATTGGGGGGGGGGCAACATTTTCGGGAGGGGGTCCCATTTTTGGGGGGGTCCCAAATATTTAGACGGTCCCTCCATTTTTTGGGAGGGTCCCAAATATTTGGGGGGTCCCCAAATATTTTGGGGGGTCTCATTTTTGGGGGTGTCATCCCATTTTTGGGGGTGTCCCCGCATTTTTGGGGGAGTCCCAAAGATTTTGGGGGTCCTCCTATTTGTAGGGGGGTCCCAAGTATTTTGTGGGTGTCCCATTTTTGGGGGGGGTCGGTCCCACCATCACACTTCACCCCTGCGGCACAATGAGGGTTTATTGGAGGGGGTTAAATACAGCCCAGTGGGTGCTGGGGGGGGGGGGGTCCGCATGGGTGCCCCCCACCCGCGGTTACGGGGGGGGGTCCTCGGGGCTGGGTTGCTGCAGGAGCTGCTGCTTCGGGAGCCCCTTGAGCTGCACCAGGAGCTGTTGGATGAAGTCCTGGGGAGGGGGGGGGGGGGGGGAGAAGGGGGTAAATTAGGGAGCCCCCCATTAATTAACACCCCTTCTTTAATTACCCCCCCTTTAATTACACCCCCCCCCGCCCCGCTGCCGCCCGAGATAAGCGGGGGGAGGAAAAGGCCCCCCCGGGACAACCCGCAAGGAATGTTTTTGCCTTTTAAAGCCCGGTTTGGAGCCGCCGCAGCCAAAGGGGAGACGCCAAAAGTGGGGGGGGGGGCAAAGGGGGGGGTGGTTGCAGCCTCTGTGTGTGTTCCCCCCAACGCGCGTCCTCACCCCCCTCCCACTCCCCAAAATACTCCCCCCCCCCAGCTGCGTACCTCGGGGTCGGCGCTGCACGACTTGAGGATGAGCTGGACCCAGGGATGGATGCAATGATGGAGGGGGGGGGGGGGTTACTCGTGTCCCCCCCCCAACACGCGTGTGACCCCCCCTCGACCCCCCCGAACCCCCCAACCTGCAGCTTCTGGGCCCGTTCCTCGTCCGTCTCCAGCTCCAGGAGCTCGTCGATGTTCACCTCGTCCGGCATCTCCTCCTCCTGCCGCGGGGGGGTCCCCGGTGTCCCCATGGCCACGCTTGGGGTGCCCCCCTCGCCACCCGGTGTCCCCATCCCCGACCCCGGCGGGATAACGGAGCCTCCACCACCCCATGGGACCGGAGCCGGTTCTGGGGTCCCCCCATGGTCCGGCCCAACCAGTCCCGGTCCCGTTATTGCTCCCGAGCACCCCAAGCATCCCTCCCCAGCCGGGACCCGCGGTCCCGGTGCCGTTATCGGTCCCGCTCTGTTCCCGGTCCCGGTCCCGTTATCGGTCCCGCTCTGTTCCCGATCCCGTTATAGCCCCGGTCCCGCTCTGTTCCTGGTCCCGTTACAGCCCCTGATCCCGCTCTCGCTCCCGCCCCTATTCCCGGTCCCGTTATCTCTCCCGGTCTGGGTCCTGCTGTCTCTCCCGCTCCCGTTATCATCTCTGCCACCCCTGTTCCCGGTCCCGTTATCGCTCCAGGTCCCGTTCTCGCTCCCGCCTCTGGTCCCGGTCCCGTTATCTCTCGGTCCCGCCCTGCCGTTATGGTCTCTCCGGTCCCGTTATCTCTCCGGTGCCGTTTCTGGCCGCCGGCGCGGCCGCGGCGCCGCCCGTACCCGGCCCCGGTAGAGCTCCTGCAGCCGCGCCGTCGATCCAGCTCTCGGTGTCGAGCCGCCGCTGCAGCTCCGCCGGTTGTACTTCACCGTGGCCCGGGCCGGGCGCCGCTGCAGCGCGGGGCTGCGGGCGGCGGGCGGGGGGCGCCCGGGGGAGCCCCCTCCGAGGGATCCCCCCCCGGGGACCCCCCGCCCCGGCCCTGCCGTCGCCCCACGCGATGCGCGGCCATCGCTCGGCGCCGGGAATGGGGCGGCACAAAGGGGCGGGACAATGGGGCGGGGGCAAAGGGGGCGGGGACAAAGGGAGACCCCCACAGAGCCCTACAGCCCCAACCGAGCCCTGTAGCGCCCATAGAGCCCTATAGAGTGCCCCCAGCTCTCCTAACTCTATAGTCCCTCTAGTCCCTATAGCGCCCCATAGCGCCCTATGGTCCTACGGCACCCTATAGCTGCTGTGGGACCCTACAGCCCCATAGCGCCCGCTTACAGCTCTCCTAAACCCATATCCCCTAGACCCCCCCACTGGCCCTATGGCTCCCATAGCCCCCATACCCCCATAGCGCCCTATAGCCCACATAGCCCTTATAGCTCCTATAGTGTCCAATAGCCCCCATAGCGCCCTATAGCCCCCATAGCCCCCTATAGGGCCCATAGCCCCTATATCCCCTGTAGCCCCTACAGCCCCTATAGCTCCTAATAACCCCTATAGCCCCCACAGCCCCTATATCCCCATATACCCTATATTCCCCATAGCCCCCCGTAGCTCCGGCTCCCAAGCAGCGGCTGTGCAGCGCTGTTTCCCGCGCCGCATGCAAATGAAGGGGCGTGGCTTTCGCTCGGCGGGCGTGGCTTAGAGCTCACCTGTGCCGGGGCCGGGGGGGCGTGGCTTGGCGCCGGGGGCGGGGCATACCTGCGTGACGCAATGACGGCGGCGGCGGCGGCGACGTCGGTCATGGCGCCCGCGCGGCTCGTCCCGGTGCTGCTGCTGCTGCTCCCGCTGCCCGCGGCCGCCCCCGAGCCCGGCCCGGCCCGGCCGCGTCCCCCGCCCGGTAACGGGGCAGCGGCGCCGCTCCCGCCGCG